>NC_050181.1:22832423-23044923 GCF_008315115.2 Sander lucioperca
TTGTAGTACCGCAAAAGTTGAGCCAGGTTAAACATTTTTTAACGTGTCCACATCCCACTAAAAAAAGAGGTGTCTGTGTTTATTGACACACTGTGCGAATGTTTGTCTGAAGGGTGACCTTTTTTGAGAAGATGAACAATTTTTAAGGACTTGGATCAGGACTGAGGCATCACTTATAACGACAATATTTCCCAACTTAATGCTGTATCTTTCTATGTTAGTAAGTGTATTATTGTTAAAATTACAGCTATTTGTTCATCTGCTGTATTGAGAAAGATTTAATGGTGCAACACTCAAAACCATGAAGATTATGTGAATTGTATGGGTGAAGCTCCATAGCTTTAATACCCCTTATGAAAGACAGTGGGAGCTCCAGTGTAGCAGAAAGCAGGGCAGCACAAAGGCAATCTTCAGTATGGCAGGAATATGAAATGCAAGAAATATTCTGCTGGACCAAACTGCTAGAGGTTACTGTATGTATAATTTATAACAGTACACCAAAATACTCTCACTTAAGCTAAAACATGGATGCACAGGGGAGAGGAACGGAGGGGCAAGCAGCCAGGGGAGTTCTTAGTATAAGACATGCAGCTGAAATGGGCTTTTTGAACAATTCAAGAACAGCGGGGACTAGAGCTGTAACAATTCCAAATTTTAATGTACAATTAATTGTCTTAGAAATAATTGCCATTAACAATATAATTGTCTCTTTCATTTACATTTAAAAATATGTATTATTTATGATTTTTTTTTTTAAACAAATTAAAGTTTTGAATGAATTCCAGGATACATCTTTTGGGTTTATATCACTGTCATGTGACCAAGATAATGGAATAACACAAATACACAGCCTATGAAGTAAACAATGTCTCTTTCTTATCATAAAACATTTTCTCTAACTGTATCCCGCCTTTTCATTTTTGTTGCTATGGACGTGTATACAACAACTAACAATTAAAATAATAATAAAAATATGTAGTCCGACCAATAATCACCTATATAATTACAATCTGGCCTATCCAAACAAAAACAATTACCAGTCATCCGCCTCAGGACCTTAGCTAATGTAAGCAATTAACTGCAGTTAAACAAAGAAACCGAGATTATGTAAAAGAAAAATTGACAATTAGACAATTATGTAATAATTGTTACAGGACTAGTGGGAACTAGATTTGACCATGTCTCTGACAATTCTCTGAGTGGTTAGTTGGCCGGAGGTAGATTATGTTTCAGGTCAATAACAGTCAACTGGAAATAACTATTAATTTATCATTAAATAATTAGGCTAATGCCAACAAGATCATTCAATGTTTGCCTTGTCAGTTCGATACGATACCATATGTTATACTTTGTTGTCCCCTTAGAGAAATTTGTTTTGGACTCAAAAGCTGCACACATAACTAAATGCCTTGTAGTGCTGCACATTATGTTTTTTTTTCATCGTCATCATCGTGATATCAACCGACGCAATAAACACATCTTGAAAGGCTGCGACATGTCGCAAAAGACACTCAGGGAGATTTTTTGTGTTAGTTGAAAGAAAATATCTTTTTTTCAGTGGTGCCTTTTATGTCCCCTTAAATGTTCAATTTGTTCAATAAAAGAATGTTGGAAAGGATTTCCTTTTATTTGTTTTAAATTCAACAAGCAATTTGTTGTATTTTAGCAGAACACTGAAAGCAGTAGAAATGCAGAACTGAGTACACTTTAACATCTGTCAATTGTAAGTAATATTGTTATCACGATATTCAACGTTATCGCATATCGCATATTTTCCTCATATCGTGCAGCCCTAATGCCTTGATAATGATAAAAAAACTTTAAAAAGACATAAAAGCGGCAGCAGCAGCAAGAGTAGGGTTGGGCATCGAGAACTGATTCCTACTTGGAATCATTTCAGAAATTATGATTCCAGTGGAATCGTTTCTTTATTGGAATCGTTTGGAGGATTTGGTTTCAAATCTGATCATGGGTTCCAAATTTAAAATGCGCAAGTTTTGGTTTCCGTAGCGGCCAGGCGCTTGTTGTGTTGCAGCCTTGGAGCACAGTAAGCAGCGCTCTAGTGTGGCTTTATTTTACATTGAAAAAGCTCGGTAAAACTGCAACCCACCATTGAATCAAAATAAAACGTTCCTCTTATTTGTGAAAATAAGCATGTGACCCGTTTCAACTCCACCCCTCAAAGAATCGGAATTGAGAATCGATAAGAACCGGAATCAAAAGGAAGAATCGCAATTGGAATCAGAATCGTTAAAATCCAAACGATGCCCGACCCTAAGCAAGAGTCTGGGTCGCCAGCAGAGCAGCACCACCGGTTCCACATTCTCAAAAAGCCACAGAAAACCTTACAGTGGTGGGTGCCAACTGTTGCACATGTTTGATGGAAGTATAATGATGTATCACCTACTGGGAGTCAATACAGTTGCCCTGCATGGTCTGCCTTTCCAGAAGACAACCCTGCTATTCACTGTGCACAGCTAATGCAGTGTGACATCAGAACAAAGAAGCCTGAAACACTTCTGTCACAGCCAGGGTCTGCTACTGTACTTATTGTAGAGTACTTAAAAGTATATAGGCTAGGTCTAAGGATATCCTTACATCCTCACGAGTAATCATTAGACCATTCTGTCAGGAGATCAATAACCTTCATCTCCAAAGACATGGAACTGTTGTTCCACACAACACTCTGCGATGACTGCTATCACCTGCACAACATCGCCACGTTTTCGCTGGATACTGTCGCCGACGACAGCTCTCACGGGGCTAGATGTGCGTTTCTGGATGTGTACTTGGACAGAGGTGTGCTGGAGACCTTCTTCAGGATCCTGAAGATAAACTGGAAAAGACTACTAAGACCAGCAGGGCAATTTTGGGGCAGTTTTTGTCATTATATTTTGCAAATATAATAACCTGCCTCCAAAGGAGCGAGAGCCGCCAACAAGCCGCTTTTTACCAAGCAGTTTTTTACCAAGCAGCTGCCCAATGAGGAGCTGAGACAGCAGAGAGATATTTTTACATCTTACTCAGTGAATTAAGGATTTATAATGAGTTAACAGGTAATTTATCTAGTATTAGTTTAGGGAAAGAGACAAACTGGAATTCAGAAGGTGTATGGATGTGTTTCTCTCTTTAGGTGTAAGATTTTTTTCCTTTCATAACATTTTGTGTGTTTGTTTTCTTTACTAAAAAGCTAAGAGAGCTAAGCGAAGTCGCCACTCGTGCGCTATGCATCCTGGTACATGTAGGCACAGCTGCCACGGCTCCCGAGCAGGAGAACTCGCTTTCTTAGTCAATATAGCACACACTGGGGATTTCTTCAACAGACTACATATACCATTAGTACTGATTGGACATCCACATTAAAGGTGCCCAATTTTCCCTTTGTTGCAATAACAACGCTGAGAGAGAAGCGGACTTCTGAGATTGCATGCACAGAAAAGAGAACAAATGGGAAAATTACCTCCAATCCTGACACTTTGCAGCATGCAACCCATTCTCACTCCCAACTCGGGCGCTTGGTCAGTGGCTCTCAGCGTCAAATACGACGCAAAAATGGAAATAGACCTGGCGCATATCTTTAGCTGAGCGGAGAGCCGCTTCACGCACGCTTCTGGGACGCGTCGTGGCACAGCTGGTGGAATATCATGCATTGACTCGAATGGCCGCGATTGCTCGCGGCGCCTCCGGAACGCAGCACAGACACGCCTGGTGGAAAATACTGGTTAAGAGCGACAACTGTAGCGAGTAGTACGAAAGACCGAGATACTGCGTAAGGAGGTTGGTTGGGGTGGATGGGTCAAACAACACAGGACTTTCACCCAGGAGACCGGGGTTTGTGTCCCGTTCTTGTCCCGCGTATCACAGAAACGTACATTTTGTAACCCCACCCACCATCTTCCACTAAACCTAACTGTCCTGTTCTTGTGCTGCATGTCAGTCAGTACGTCCCGACCCAGAGCGTCAAAAGTGAGGTTAAGAGTCCCGGGTGCTAAAGGAGACTTTTAGCGTGAATAATAACATGACCAAGTGTCCGTATTTTATGCGATGGGAGAGTGAGAATGTGTAGCAGCATCAGAGTACTCTTTTCTTTATCATTCCCAAATGAATCAGATTAGGGACTGACGCCATTTTTTTTGGCAGTTTGCAGATGATCTGTATCGGCATTTTATTTGCCTGATAACCGATTAAGTTTATTAATTAAAAAAGTGTGCTACTTTGGCTCCACTACTGCTTTGGTTTCACACACCACTGAGTCTGACTTAATGTCCCGCCCACAACACTATCTGACTCTCTGTTCCTGGGTATTATAATGAAAGTTTCTAATTTATTAAATAATTGCTTAAAGCATTTTAAAAAAGTTTTGTGTTGGAGTTTGTAACATTCCAAAATCTTAATTTTGGCTTAAAGGTTTTCATTTTCACTGTAAATGCATATCGGTTCCAAATATTGGTTATCGGTTCCATTAACTACTAATAATCGGCATCGGCCTTTAAAAACCAGTATCGGCCTATCCCTAAATCAGATTCTTGGACCTTTGTCATGGTCGACATTTTGACTTGTCATCGCAGGTATCTCCATTGCATCGATTATTGCAATGCAGCTATTAAAAATGCTATTAGTGACACTTGACAAGTCAAAATCTCTGCTGTGAAAAAAGTCTATTCATCTTCAGTTTAGTCACGTGCGCCCCCGATGCAACAGCACTGGACACACCCCGCAGCTTGGCAACCACTGCACTGTGGGTTTAAGCAGTGGTGTAGTCTATGTGATACGCAGGTATACACAGTATACCCACTAAGAAAGCTCCAGGATTTCCATATATCCTCTTAAAATGCCCAATGACACGCAACAACATACTTTCCATTATATCTTTGATATATTTTGAATTGTGAGCTGTGTTTTTCTTCTTCACATAGGCTAAATAAAGGTATTTCCACCGTAAATTTGTGAATAAAAGTTATCTGAAGGCAGGAAATGAAGTGTTTAACGCTCAAAATAACCCTGGGGGAGGACAGCCAGAACCCCCACTATGATATGCCCCCCCCTCCCCCAAAGGCAGATTCTGGCCCATATATAAAGGCCAATATATTTATATACAGTACACTATACCCACCACAATACATTAGACTACACCACTGGGTTTAAGTGTAAAGAGTGAAGAAGAGATCATACAGAAGTTCCCACTCTTTTTAGTCAATGCAAGTTTTTTTCTTAAAATGTATAAAAAGCGTCTTTTTTGATACTACCACTATAGATAGTCAGATATATTAAAATCCAACACGCTTTCAAAAGTGCTCAAGAGATGGCAGATAACAAATTAAAAAAAGGACTAACTTTTGTCCTAACTAATGAACAGAACCGTACCAATTAAAATGACCACCGACAGGGATGTGACGTTTGGAATATGAATGATTTCATTTATTCGTCATGGGGTTCTTTCAGTTAAACCTGTCATGCAGTGTTTTAACTGTGTCCTGCTCTGCTTAATGAGCAGGTTACAGTATCTCACACAGTGAAGGCAACCTGGGACGCCCCCCGTGTAAATAACAACACTGTTGTCCAATCAGAGTGTTTTATAACCTATAAAATGTTGCCTATTCCAAACAGTTTGGCTCGTTAACCGGCATTTGACCCTCACCGTGTGCTGAACACAGCCCTTTCAGTTTGACTGTTAATTCACAAAAAGGAAAAAATATAATAATGTGACATTAAATTCGCCAGATATTTAGCTTTTTTCTCTTTATGTCACTTATTTTTCAGCTGTTCCTAGTACTGGTAAAAACTACCCACAATGTTCCAAATTTCCCATAATGTATGGCAACCATGCATGAGGTATTGTCAATTAGTTAAAGGACAATTCTGGCGCAAAACAAACCTAGGGGTTATTAACAGATGTGTACCCACTCTGTTGCTCTCTGGGACATGTTCTCATGCCAATTCGAATGAGTTTTTAGCTTGAAAGACGCTAGCGCGGACCGCCAATTAGCTTACAACGCTAGTATTTGGGGCACAGGGAACGTAAAAACAAATCACTATTTATACCACTAAAAAGGCTCAAAATATCACCAAACTTGTTAACAAATGTTAATTGAGAACTTTGTAAGTGTACAGACAGTTTATTGAAAAGATAGATTATAAAGACACTCGCGTTCATGTTTACATGCCGCCGCCATCTTGGAAACCAGTCATGACTTACAGCTGGCGATGCAAACTAAAATCAAAAGCAGTTTGCTCAATATATCTGAAATAATCGCACTCTGCATAACTTGTCTAGTGTACTTCGTCACTGGATAACTGTCCATCTGGTCCCTCCGGTCGGGGTCGCCGAAAAAGTTTCAAGTCCAGCCCTGTTTATCAGAGAGGGGGAATCTTCAGACTGTACAAAACACTGCGTCTCTTGGGCATCGCGACGCAACAGGTCCCACTCCGTGCAACACAGACACTCCTGTTCGGTGGCCATAGCTTCACAATGTCCGCAGGTACACCACCAGTTTCCTGAAGTACGAGGCTGTGTTGCGGCATTGACTACCGGTAGCTCTCTCTCTCTCGTAGCCCTTTCACAGAGCTCCCGCAGCTCTTCGTTTAATAAACTGTCTGTACGCTTACAAAGTTCTCAATGCTTCGGTTAACATTTAGGGACCCTCATTATGCTACCGTTGAAGTTTGGTGATATTTTGAGCCTTTTTAGTGGTATAAATAGCGATTTGTTTTTACATTCCCTGTGCCCCGAATACTAGCGTTGTAAGCTAATCGGCGGTCCGCGCTAGCGTCTTTCAAGCTAAAAACTCATTCCTTTAACCCTTGTGTTGTCTTTGGGTCTAATTTGACCTGTTTTTTTAAAATGTCTATATCAGAATTATGGGTTTCTTTTTATACCTAATTTTAATTACCCAAAAATTACATGTATGGACGATTCCTTACAAAAGATAGGATCTCTACTTCAATTGAATTTTGGGTGTTTTATAAAAAGCAATTTGCATTTGAAAAAAAAAAAGTTTAAAAACCAGACTGAACATTGACATATACCCTTCTGTAATGATCCTTCCTTTAATATGAGTCTAAATAATTCATAATTTCGGTATTAGGTATAATTTCCTACAAATGGTTTATTGACCATGAATTCCAAAAATGAGTGTAACCCTGGTAATAACTTGGTGTTAGTGGTGTTTGTACGTGGTAGTGAAAAGAAGCGTTAAACGTCCAAAAAAGAGCCAAAAACATTGAAAAAAGAGACAAAAGTGTTGATAAAAGAGACGAAAACGTCTGAAAAAGTGTTCATTTTCAGGACGACAACTACATGGTCGAATGGAAGACAACACAAGGGTTAAACGTGTATATCCATTCCCAGTTGTCTGAAGGGGGATGTTCCATAAGAGAAAAAAAAGCCACAATGAGAGCGCTCGAAGGAAATTGTCATCCTGAAACAAAAAACTCCATCAGAAAATAGTTCCATGAGTAAACAACACAAATGGAGTGGAAGTAGGAGTGGAGGAGTAACAGGCCGTTCAGACAGAACTTGTAGTGTCATATTAGTCTAAGTGTCAGCGACTCATTGTGTTCACACGAGATGTGTTGTCTAGGCAGCACATCAAAACCAAGAGCTGTGAAAGTAGCAACAGGAATTCACTCTGACACCATGAGTGACTCACCAACTAGCTAATGTATTGAAATAGTTTGAAGAAGGTCAGAGACGAACTGTTCTCGAAAAAAAACTGCACTCCAGAAAGCAGCCAAAAGCAGCCAAAGAGCTTAAACATAGAGCAGATTACTGTGATCAGCACAGCTGTTTTTTTTCTGAGCGGTCTTATTCATTCATTGTCTTCATAAGCATAAATCCATCTCATTCATTCATTCATTGTCTTCATAAGCATAAATCCATCTCATTCATTCGTTGTGTCTTCATAAGCATAAATCCATCTTCCTTCATGATGACACGGGCAAACCCTGAGGTCAGCTACTAAGTTAGGCAGGTAACATGTAAGAAACCAACCCAGTCTCACAGCAGTTCGTGAAATGGTCACGTTATTTAATCTATTGATTCGTGTTCACGGGGACGTTTTTCTCGTTTTTTTCGTGGTGGCCAGCACGAAAATGTAATGTATTTCAATGGGAAGCATATTTCGTGATCACAGCACAACTATCCGCATAGGGAGGTTGTTGGTGGATGGGTCAAACAACACAGGACTTTCACCTGGGAGACCAGGGATCGCGTCCCGCGTGTGGTGTGTTGTTTTCCTAATCACGTATAAGTATAAGTCTAAGTCCCTCGCGGCCGTCTCCCGGCGTGTGAGGTGTTCTTTCCCCGTTATTTTTTTCCTAAACCCAACCTCCGCCATCCCGTTGTTGTTGTCGTGTGTCCCCCAGAGACCGCGGATCGTGTCCCGGGGTGTGACGTTTGCTTTCCCCGTTAATCTTTTCGTGCTGGCCACCACGAAAAAAAACGAGATAAATGTGTTGTTGTTCACGAATCAATAGATTAAAAATAACGTGACAATTACATGAACTGCCGTGAGACCGTGTTGAAGAAACATAAGACCGCCTGTTAATTTGAGCACTCAACATTTGATGGATACTACTAGGGTTGCACGATATTGACAAAATGTGATATTGCGATATCGATTATGAATATTGCAATATCAATATTAATGTCGATATTTATAAACATATGTGAAATTACAAAAGTTACGGGAAAACGCATCAAAATAGATTCATAACAAATTAAACAAGTTTTCTAAGAACACAAGGTTTATTTCAACTGACGGTCATATTGGACTGGTACAACATGAATAAATAAATAAATAAGGACCATGACTACAGAACAGGACATGTTCTACTGGTTGGACAGTATAAAATATATAAAGAGAACAGGACACAACTTTTCTTTCTCTTCTCGTCTTCTCTTCATTCATTCTGTTTTGTTGTCTCTATTTCTTCACTTACACTGTCACTCTGTCGAAATATGCACACACGTCACGTGGTACGCTCCATAGGGTTTGTCACGTAGTGGACCCGTGCGCTGACGTGCACTAACATGTGCAAGTGGCACGGTAACTGGCCGATGAAACATGATCATTATAGCGTTTCAACCGGGCTCTAAATCAAACACAACTAAGCCACACAGCCACACAGCACTCCACAAAATAAACAAAATATTGCATACTTATCGCGACACTTTCGATATAACATTGCGCAACGTGATATCACGATAACGATATTGAGTCGATATATCATGCACCCCTAGAGACAGACTACTTCTGTGAACAGACGTGTGTTTCAAAATGGGAAAATCCGCAACAGTGTTTGGAAGTGTTGTGTCTGCATGCAGCGTAAGAGTGGAGTGGCGCAGTGGATATGACACATACCTTTGGTGTGGGAGACCTGGGTTCGATTCCCACTGTGATACATCAACCAATGTGTCTCTCAGCAAGACACTTAACCCCTAGTTGCTCCTCTGACATATATAGCAATTGTAAGTCACTTTGGATAAAAGCGCCAGCTAAATGACATGTAATGTAAAAGAGTATCCAAAGGTGGAGAACAGCAGCCTATTTGAAGTATGGCTTGAGAACCATGATGTTGTTTTGTGCATGCTTTTACCCCATAAACTACTATTTAAGAGAAGCGCACAGTCAGAAATAGAGCTGCAACGATTAATCGATTAGTTGTCAACTTTTAAATTAATCGCCAACTATTTGGATAATCGATCCAAAATAGTCAGTTTGAGTAATTTTTTTTAAGACAAAAGTAAAAATTCTTTGATTCCAGCTTGTTAAATGTGAATATCTTCTAGTTTCTTCTCTCCTCTGTGACAGTAAACTGAATATCTTTGAGTTGTGGACAAAACGAGACATTTGAGGACGTCATCTTGGGCGCTTGGGAAACACTGATCCACATTTTTCACCATTTTCTGACATTTTATAGACCAACCAACTAATCGATTAATCGAGAAAATAATCAACAGATGAATGGACTATGAATAAAATCGTTAGCTGCAGCCCTAGTCAGAAAAGGTTTTTAGGCTGGGGTTGTCAGCAAAGAATTAGGCTTGTGCTAACAAACAATCATGTCAACTTTCAACGACGATTTTAAGATACATTATATTCATTGGGTGATCTAGAATGTAATATAAAGCAGCCGTCTTATTTGCTCGATAAATAACTGAAACAATGACACAATAATACAAATGTATGTAACTACATTTCTGTCAAACGAGTCGTTGTCCTAGCAGCACACACACACACACACACACACACACACAAAAAACATTTAAAAACTCAAAAGCAACTTGCCTTTCAGAAGGAAATGTCCCACTTTACTCTGAATAGTCCACAGACCCCACTGTGACAGTTTCCTTTGGAACTAGACTGGTGTGAGTTTTCCTTGCCTGTTTTTAGGAGGCGTGTCGTTGTTTCCGGTCTAGTGTGGCCCTGTGATGTCATTTTATTATTACCATCATTGTAATAAATGCCATTACAAATGGATTTGACTTGATTGGCGCACCACACAAAAAGGATTTGACCCTCTTTACTAAGTTATGAATCACTTTGTACTGTATAGACGCAGATTAATGGATAAGACTACACTGTTATGTTGAATGCTGAGGATATAGAGCATTATGGGAAGCAATAGTGCTAAGTCCATCCTGTAAGAAAAAAGCTAAATGAAGGTAGGTGACGTACTGTAGGCTATAACTGATTCTCCTTCACATGTTGCGTGGGAATATAATAATACAAAATGAATCCTTTCCTGAGTTGACGCTCTGCCCACACTGTTACCATTACCAGTTGGTCTCCTTGAATTAGAAACATGCTGGGATCTTCTGTCCTCTCATCCTCAGCCACAGGCGACAACTGACGCAAGCTCCTCTGATCTCACAACTTCTCACTGAGGCGGAAGATCTACAGAGTGCACATCCTTCCCCACCGAAGATTACTGCACCACACAGCACTTCAGTTCTGACATCATCACATGAGCCTTTTACATTTTTATCCCAAGCTATAGGCTAATTTATTCGGCATTGTAGGAACCGTACGTGTGCGTGTGTGTGTGTGTGTGTGTGTGTGTGTGTGTGTTTCTGTGTCTTTCCTCCATAGCAACCCTCCATCCAGCTGTGCTATAGTGCCGTCTGCATGAGCACGTTCAATCTGACAGCATCAAGAAGGTATTACAGCATGTTGGGGGACCCCCTGTTATGGTGGCTGTATGTCATATCACATCACATTTCCGACCATGTACGGTAGTGTGGCTTGTAAAGCTACTGACGCAAACCCCTCTGTATCTTAGGTGGTTATTCAAGACCTCCGTCAAGAAAACCTTGCTAATTTTCGCCATACGTGACCACTGCACCTCGGTTGAAAATGCTTTGGTTTCTTGTCATCACTAATTTCTCCAACAACAAAAAATGTTTACTAAACCGGGCGGTAGCCTATAGCGATGTATCACACAGCGTCAATCAATCCAGAAACTTTAACTTTCATTTAAATGAATGGGGCGTTATTAGCTTATTCTTAGACGAATTTCTGAGGAAGATTTTTCGCCATATTTCAAGAGGTATTACGTGGCATTACACTTGGTAAATTAGCAAAGGCCATATTAATATTGCTAGAAATTTGAAAGGCAACAGCAGCATGAATCTCCCCACGCGCGAGAACGGCACGTAAAGGGCTGCTGCTGAGGCTTCCATTAACGCCAATGCAGCCGAGGGCAAAATTAACGTGAAGCATACGGCCGTTAATGATGGCTGTAACATTACAAAACACCGTTTTTGAGGGACATTTCATCACCGGTGGTCCTTCTTACCGGTGTGAGTCATTTCATCAACAGGCAGCGGTCGTAGGCTACTGATAAGCTGTTGAATTCTGAACCCGTCAAGCGCTCTAACCTGAATGTATCAATACACGGTTTAAAGCTCAGCTTACCTTTACTGTATCAGGTCTTCACACCATCGCTGAACGAAGCACCGGCTGCTAAATCCAAAAGCACGTCCGTTTCTGGAAGCAAGGCGACCACAACAGAGTCACTGGTGGAATGTGTGTGTGTGTGTGTGTGTGTGTGTGTGTGTGTGTGTGCGTGTGCGCTCGCGTGTGCGTGCGTGCGTGTGTGTGTGTGTGTGTGTGTGTGTGTGTGTGTGTGCGTGCGTGTTTGTGAGAAAGTGGCACAAGCCTGTGGTCCGTGAACTGCAGCAAGTTTAGCCAGAATGACACCGGAAAGCAGGCGATTTTGCTTTACAAAATAAAAGCAGACAGTTCTAGTGTGACAGCAGGCAAAAATAAAGTAGGCTATGGAATTGAAGGATTGACAAATAAACCGAACTGGTCAACTAAATTACATTCAAGTCACACGTCTTGCATATCCTTACTGGTCCTCACCTCATCTTCTGACTTCAGTCAGTCAGTCTTATCGGTTAGGTAGGCTTGGCCTACAAAGGCCTATCTTTCAGTAACAGTTCCACCTTGTCGTCGGTCCAAGCAAAGAACAACAATGGCGAAAAGTAAGACCAAAGTATTTTTTGTATTTTCAATTTATACATCCATGATTTTCACCCGCAGAGTAGGCCTAACGAACAATCTGCATTCTGTTTACACCGCACGCACATGCCCATTGTATGCAAATCGTCATGTGATATGGGTTGTCACTTGTCAGATGTGTTAATATAGTCTTATAATACATCCAGCCAGAAGAAAGGACAAGGGATGGGTGAAAGCAAGGATCCTAGTGCTGGCTGCAGGGGGCAGTAGGGAGACGTCCCTGCCGCTGCTCCTTGAGATGTTCCGGGATTAAAGGAGCGAAACATCAGTGAAGGGTGGCTCCCGGCTGACAACCCTGCAGTTGGCACAATGGCACTGTGGAGGTGCGTCAGGCAGAAATGCTTAGCAGGTAGACCCACCTGTACTCACATCCATCCATGGTTAATGTGGACAGAGATTAGCTCAGCTACTAGAGTTAAAACTCTTGTGTGGACAGAGATCGTTTTTGTCTCAAAACGTAGTAGCAGTGTGGATGTAGCCTGAGGTGTGGTTATGCAAGATTAATCCTCCAATCCAGGGGGACCAACATGTAGCACGTAGCCTACCAGATTTGTACACTGACACATAGGCCTACCTCATATACCTCCTACTTTAAGATTAGGGGAAAATGTAGGAGTCACCTATCAAGGCCCTATCACTTTAGTTCACATTGTCCTTTAGTGGTGCATATTACCAAATGCATTTGCAATGTAGTTCAAATCAAATTGTCAATTCAGCCTTGGTCGAAAAATAGTATTATTTCTTTCTGACAGATACATGCTTAATTTGGAAATAAGGATTTTATTTTGAAGCAAAATGGAAGTAGAATTGTGTTAATGCAACGGACTTCACTCTGGCCGATTCGTCCAACTGAGGGAAAGAGAAGACGTTTCTTCGACTTGTCGCTTGTAAGACCAGAAATGGAATAACTTAATTCATTTCACTTCATGTATTCGTGTGCATGTGTACAACGGGGGAAACCCCAATAATAAATATTTAATGCAAACCGGTAATTTTGTCACAAACTTGGGGAAAATAAACCAAAAAAATTTACTTTGCATTAATTATTTTTAACTGCAGTATTTTCTATAGGCAACAGACACACTTTGCATCAAGGGGCAGATTTATCCTCCTAGCCTATATGATGTTTTGAAATATTTCATGCATCTCTATCTCCCTGGGAATTCAGTATTTATGCTCCCTACATCTCAAGACTAGACTGTATGACTGAATTTTGGAGGCATCTTTCTCTGATTTAAAACAAAAAGAAATTGTATTGGCATGGAAAGTCATTCTCTTTCTTTTTTCTTTCAAAGATTGTTTTGGGCTTTTTGCCTTTAATCGATAGTGCAGCTGTAGAGAGAGGGGGAACGACATGCAGCAAAGAGCCGCGGGTTGGATCCTAACCGGGCCACTGCGGTAAGGAGCCTGGAACATGGGGCGTGCACTCAACAGGTGAGCTACAAGGGCACCCTCGACAGTTATTTTCTTGACCAATCAGTATAGGCTACTGTACGTGGCAAAATTAATCTGAAATCATTGGCCACCTACTAGCTTCATCAGAGCTTTCAACTATGTCATGCTCTTTATTGACAAACAGACTGTAAGATGTGGTTGAAAGACAAAAAAAAACCTGTTGTGCGCAGACCTCTGATTAGTACTAAGATAGATGACATACACTACTCATTTCCCCACCCTCTTTGTCTCCTGTTCTAACTTCCTTTTCACTTCTCTCTCTAAATGATGTACTAAGGAGAGATTGGAGAGAATCTGTGACTGAACCTTGTAACCTAACTACTGGAGTCCCTCAGGGTTCTGTTCTGGGTCCCCTCCTCTTTTCTCTTTCCACCAAGTCGCTTTGCTCTTTTAATTACTGACATGGCTTTTCCTACCACATCTATGCAGAGAGCACTCAACTAAATCTGTCTTGTCCCTGGTCTGAACCCAGAGCCACCCTTGTAGATTAATTCTTCACAAAATCAGGAGGATACGTCCTTTCCTCACCCAGGAGGCGGAGCAGGTTCTGGTCCAGGCTCTTGTCATCTTGCGCCCTGACTACTGCAACTCGCTCCTGACTGGTGTGTCTGCATGTTCCACTGGACCTCTGCAGCTCATCCAGAATGCAGCAGCCTGGCTGGTCTTCAACCTACTCCAGTTCTCACACACTACCCCGCTCCTCTGAACCCAGCACTGGCTACAGATGGCTGCTTAAATCTGATTCAAGACACTGGTAATTGCCTACTATGCTGCAAATGGCTCTGGCCCATCCTACATCCGGGCCATGGTCAAACCATACACCCCAACTAGTCTCTAGGGGGCAGAAGCAAAATCACAACTGTTTGCTGTCCTGGCTCCACAATATTGGAATGAGCTCCCAATGGAAATCAGGATATCAGAAATGTACACATCTTCCGTCACAGACTGAAAACTCATCTGTTTATACTGCTCCTTAACTGCCCATAACTCTTAGGGTGTTTTCACACCGACAGCCTCTAGTTCGGTTGAATCGAACTAGAGGTTGGTTGCCCCACTGGTGCGGTTCGTTTGGGCAGCATTCGAAATCTGGTGCGCACCAAAAGCGGACCAAACAAGCGTACCGAGATCTGCTTGAAGAGGTGGTCTCGGTATGCTTTCAATCGAACTCTCGAGCGGTTCATTTGTGGTGAGAACGTGATCCGTACTCGAACCGCATCAACTATACATACTCCGCAAGTCTGAGCTAATGCCTCCTGTAGTCAATCTGCGATGCAGCAGAGCAGCAAACTGTAGCAGCTTGCAGTGTTTCTATCACAGAAATAGACTGCAGTCAAGCTTGCCGTCCGTCACTCGTATCTCCGTGGTCAAACCAGCTGCCGCTAAAATTGGAGACAGACACTGGCAGAGCAGAGCGAAGTCTCGGTGACCAGAGCAGATGTAGTAACGTCTCTTGCGAAACAATGTCTGATAATTTTAATGAAATGAGCTGGTTTGACCACTAGACATATATATATTTTATTTTTTTATTTTTTTTCAGGTGTACCCGTACAGTACCAGTAGACATACATTTAGATTCCAACCAAAACAACCATCCTCCAACAACCTTATTTAAAAAAAAACCCAACAACATACAAATCCACATCATTTTCCTTGGCCCATTAAATTCCTACATGTCAAATTTACTTTGCATTTATAGCACATCCTTTCAGGACGCAGCGTTTACTCTTTGATGACAGAAGGGTTGGTAAATGAAGTGGTGTATTTAGCTGAGTGCTAATGATTAAACAGTTCACACTGCAATTAGCACTTCATTATGTGGAGCAGGATTCACCTGAAGTAAAGCTGTGAATGCCCTGGAACTGCCTGATGAGAGAGAGAAAGAGAGAGAGAAAGAGAGAGAGTGGGAGGGGGGCAGGATAGAGAGGGGACTTTCTCAATTCAGAAGCTGGATCATCTACAGGACATAGTGGATCCTATACAGAACCTCAAGACAGACCGATCCTGAGCCTCTTCACCAAATTTATTGCATATCTCAGACACTTGAACGATATACATCAACTTCCAAGTCAATCATTTCAAAGTTTCCTCATGACTGGTGGGTGGAACGATCATCCTGTCTGTGTCTTATGTTATCAACCTCTTCGGCCCTCTAAAGCTTTTTAGACAACAAAAGGCTGCTTTTCTAAAAACGTGCTAATGTGTGTGTCTATGTCGGTGGATTTGAGGCCACTAAAATCGGACTTTAATAATAATAATAATGTCTATATCTACAGTTCACTACATTAGTTCACTATAGTACAAGCACGTTTAGATTTCAGTCTCTGATATGTCACTATTTCAGCAACCCTTTTTCACTATAACAGTTTATTGCATTTCACTTTTATTTTGCTAGTTGTGTTTTATTGTCTTATTCCAAAATCTTTTCCACAACACCATTTCTCAATGATAGAATTAATTCATTATGCCACTTCTGTCAATCAAGACCAACAGACCAGAGTCAGTTATGTGACTGGTTATCCACTTATTCAGACCAAAGCAACAAAGTAGAGGCCAATGAAAACAGCTGTAGTCAAATAAAAATGACCTATCATAAATACTGAATAAACTATGACTATGATGTATGAAACGAAAGCTGTGTGTCGTCATTGATGTGCTTTCTTGTCACATCACATTGAGAATGGCTTTCTTTTTTCTTTTTTACATGTTGTGAAACAAATGTCAAAAAATGGATCTCTCATGTTATGTAGTTGCATTGTGAATGTAATGTGCATAAGTATTACGTTCAACATAAACTGAATGAAGAAAAAATTAACTATGAAGTGTAAACTACAGAGAAAGCCATCCAACATTTGTATTACAGCATTTAACGGTGGAAAACAAGACCCCCAATTCCTCCACCAAGTGGTGCAGATGATGCCAATCAGCAATATGCACATTATGAATAATGGAGACTGATTAAATTGAATAACAGCTTCTTGCCAGAAAATGATCAACACAAGTTCCAAATTGTTCCCGAAGCATTGTAACCATCACTTACAGCATCAAAGCTCAGTGGTGGGGAGCCTCGTATACACAGCACAGCAATCTTGTCAGTGAGGACGACGATGGACGATTATCATGTGACCGAGGTTCTGAAGGAAGACCGTGAGTTGTGGATGGAAGTTCTGAAAAAGGCTAGTAAGCGATAGATTATTTCACATCTTAAGTAGATAGTGGAGTAAATGTCTGTCAAGAAATTGAGCTGATGTACATCTGTGACTGAAAAAAGCTTAATTCCTGGCACTAAACCATATAGCCATAGTCTATGTTAGATAATCAGAAATAAGAAGCAGTGAATGTCACAGCTATCCCTTATTGAGCCACAAGATGGCAGCAAATGTATTGACTGACTTTTTTTATACTGTAGAAAGTTAGTTATTAGTAGAATAGAATGAATGCCTTTTATTGTCACTATAAACATGTACAATGAGATTAAAAGCAACTCCTTTTCCAGTGCCAACATGTATGTAACATAAATGTAACAACATGGAATAAAATAAGTTGTGCAAAAAAAGGGAGGTAAGGTGCACAGTTCTGAGATGTTATATACATATAAAAAAATAAAAAAATATATGGTTTTATATACAGTGTGATATGCAGTGTGGGTTATTGCACATTATTTGAATATTGCCCAATAGTGGTGATCATATTCAATGAGTAATAGATATTGGACAATGAGAGTAATGATATTGCACAGTATACATATATTGCACAGTAATGGAATTGCACAGCATTATCAATATTATCAATAATATTAAATTAATAGTAATAGTAATAGAATACTCTGAATATTATATATATATTGTTGTTGATATTATACATACATGTACACCAAAAATGTCTATAAATAATACAAGATGGGACGACGATACTTTACAAGTTAGCCTGTGTAAAGGCAAGACAAGACAAGTGTATTAGTATAGAACCTTTCAACAAGACAATTCATGCTTTAAAGAGTAGAGTAAAAATTAAGATTAAAAAAATAAGCTAAATAGAATAAAACCGATACATGATCAAAATCAGTGGCAAACAAAACATTTTTCAATGCTTTTGTTAAAGATATGTATGGAAATTAAATGTCATCTTATTTTTCATATTAAGTATGTTCATCTAAGTCCAAAGATGGCCACCACAGGGCTGTGGTTAAGGTGTACAGCTCACCTGTCTAGACCTGTGCTGCGTATTCAAGGAAAAAGAACCAGGCCTGATTTAACATGATCAGCCCCCCCCCCCTCCGCTCCCTCAAAGGAACATGCTGACTTATTGAGACTTTAGCTTATTCACCGTATCCCCCAGAGTTAGATAAGTCCATACATGCCCTTCTCATCTCTGTGCGTGTCGTAACTCTGTCTGATGCACCCACCGCTAGCCTAGCTTAGCACAGATCCTGGAGGTAACCGGCTCCATTTAGCCTACTGCTCCCAGTAAGTGACAAAATAACGCCAACATGTTCCTATTTACATGTTGTCACAGCGTGTACAAATAACAAGGTCACATGAGACACAGCCATCTTCTAACCGTATATAAACTGGGAACTATATTCTCAGAAGGCGAAGCACTGCTACTTCTGCTACCTGGGCGGAGTGATTTGCTCACAGCACCTGAGAAGCCCCGTGGTGAGGAGCAGAGAGTAACAACAGTGCTTTTCAGGTGTTGCGCTAATCACTCCGCCCAAGTAGCAGTGCTTCGCCTTCTGAGAATATAGTTCCCAGTTTATATACGGTTAGAAGATGGCTGTGTCTCATGTGACCTTGTTAATTGTACACGCTGTGACTATACAAATCACAACATGTAAATAGGAACATGTTGGCGTTATTTTGTCACTTATTGGGAGCAGTAGCCTAAATGGAGCCGGTTACCTCCAGGATCTGTGCTAAGCTAGGCTACCGGTGGGTGCGTCAGACAGAGTTGAGACACGCACGGCAATGAGGGTATGTATGGACTTATCTAACTCTGGGGGATACGGTGAATAAGACAAAGTCCCAATAAGTCGGCGTGTTCCTTTAACGGCTGCTATCAAGTGAGCATGTTCCCCTGTAGGAGCGGGACATTTTAATGTTGTTACTTGAGTTGAATAATAATATATTGTATAGTAATAAAGAAATTGCCGTTGAGTCATTTGAAAAGGTTTACTGCTGTCACTGTGTTGCATTGGGAAAGTATGCTGTGGAGAAATCAAACCAGAAAGCACACAGTATGATTACTTTGTGTTGACTCTTATGTGATTATCACATCCTTCTGATGGCATACATCTATGTTTGTAGTATGAAACACAAGTCTGTAAAAACTGGTGCAGTTTGTTACTTTCAACCCTCTTCTTTCAGTGACAGATCTGTGCATTGCCACCAGATTTGGCCAAAGGATGAATTAAAATTTCCTGTCCAAAAAGTAGTAAAAAGCAACATGCTTGTCCAGTCCGACCCCTATTCTATACTAATTTAATCCATTAATACATTACATTACATAAACCGCCTCAATCCCGAATATCACCCCACAAATTGATACTCACATACATTTAAGGTTGTTGCGAACACAAAGTAGTTTCAAATGAAGTTTTCCCACAATCTATATTTTCTGTCCAAGAACATTTTTTTCTATATCGCCAGAAAGTGAATAATTTCTTGCCTGTACATTGTTTGTGCCGTCTTAAATTCAACCTCTTTTCTGAATTTCAATGTTTTCGAATTTAAAAAAAGATTGTTATTGTGTTCCAGATATCTAACACTGTTTACTATCCCTATGGCTTTAGTATGCATAATGATTGTAGGGTGTTTTTTTAGGTGCTGCCTCACTCCTCCACTCAGTAATTCAGATACAGTAACACAAGTGAACAATATACAGAGTGTACAATTTTTTTACCATCTAGAATGTGTCTTGTCATTCCCAGAAATGTATATTTTTCTGCCTTAAATTGTTACATGTTGGCTGTTCGGTTATCATGTCGCCTACCTACAGTATGTGTATAATCTGTTCAGTCAGTTTGAGTTACTTGAAAGAAGGGGTGTCATTTGTTATACTTAAGTGTTAATAAGGGTTAGAGTGTGTGTGTGTGTGTGTGTGTGTGTGTGTGTGTGTGTGTGTGTGTGTGTGTGTGTGTGTGTGTGTGCTTGTAACTATTTATTTTATGTAATTATTTTACAGGACAAGCATGAATAATAACCTAATCAGAGATACCATTTGGACTGAGAATGGGGGTTGGAGGGTGGGTTGCAGGGTTATGCCCCAAAATGTCTCTGTCCGGCCCTGCAGAGAGTCACAGGCATGCACATCCCAGGTAGCCTTCAATAAGCAGTAGCCTATAGGCCTACACCGGGATCTGGATAACCGAGATCAAAGAAGGCCTGGCAACAGATGAGAAGAAACATGTCGACTTCAGGATATTGCGATAAAATCCTCTGGACCTACGATCCTCACAGCGCTGCTCCAAACAGCTGAGAGCAGCGCGCGGCGGTAAGGTGGATAGAATAAATGTGTGTGGATGATGTGCGCGCATCAGGGACTAATCCATCTCTGCCGGGAGCGGAGAGATCAAGGATAAAATAAATAAATAAATCCAAATAGCATTTTTTCAACAATCTGCCTCTCTGGATATTCCGAATGAACGACGGCAGGGAAGCAGAGGAGAGGCGAAGAGGTGGAGAGCTCCAGGAGTCGCATCTCTGGATGGCTGCCCTGTTCTCCTGATTGACCGGCCCGCTGAAGGGCCGATAAGCCAACACCCCCCCACCCCCCTACCCCCTCCGCTGTGAGAACTGAGAGGAGACAGCCTATATATAAAGCCCAGCAGCAGCCTTTCAGCGGGCATCTGCCACCAGATCATCATTACCCTCCTCTTCTGCACCTTTTCGACCTGCAAACTGACTTGGATTAATCATTGTTTTTGTGTTATCAGGATATAGCACACAGTAGGAGCAACCATGTCTCACGGATGGGGATACGGACCAACTAACGGTGAGGGTCTCTCATCATGGATGTTCAGTTTTTCTATATGTAACAAGTTGCTGCCCCACTCTGACATCAATTTTGCATCCGTGCAGACAATAATTTGCCATTTCTCAAAAACAATGTCATTACTTAAATATTTACATTACCACAGTAGCATAACTTCAATTTAGAGTTGATAGTTCATTGAACAATTCAGTTATAAACTCAGGCTACTCAACTGGTTAAACAGGGACACATTTGTTCTTTTAAATCCAGCCATTCTGTAGGCCAGTTAGTGGCTACTCTGTAGGTTGTGCAAAACAAATGAAAAACTTAATAAAAAAAATTAAAAAGTGAACTATTGCTAGAGTTTGAACTACCCCAATAATTTACACTGGCTAAAACATAGTTAATTCATCTATAAATTGACTTAAATTGGAACCTTTACTATTCATGGATTATAAAGATTTTATTGAGGTATGAGAAGGATGTGTATGTGTGTGTGTGAAGGATCTAAAATAGCAACAGAAGTAAGGATAGAGATTAGAATTTGCTATCAGTGGTTCTGGTACATAACTTAACTCACTTTCAAGATATAGCCTAATTTAACTTCCATTTTACTTTCTATTTTTTTTTTTTTTACTTTATTTTTTTTAAAATGCTGCTTAAGCTGTAATGCAGTACTAATAGTACGCTAGTAATATCATGCCGACAGAGGCCATTGCATATTGAATAATTGCACTTCTCCTTTCCCTTTGAGTACATTTTTCTGATAATACTGTATTTTTACGTACTCCTAGTGAGTATTTTTGCACTGCGGTTTTGCTACTTTTGTTTAAGTAAATTATCTTAATATCACACTGCTGCTGTGTAAACCTGATTACTAGATTTTTGAACGTGGAACCTTAAATGTTTCAACTGTGGTATCATGTGAAGGATCTGAATACTTGTTGCGGCACTACTGCCTGATAGAGCAAGGAATAAACGGCAAAGAAATGATAATTATTATTTTCTTTGACTAGTGAAGTAAAGATGTTTGAAGAGGTTGGTGTGGAAATACTCCACACACAGAAAATAATAGAATTGTACAAACAATATGCTATTAACATGTACTATTTTAAATATTTGAAATTGTATTTGTAGGACCTGACAAATGGGAAGAAGATTTTCCTGTAGCTAATGGGCCCAGACAGTCTCCCATCAACATTGTCCCGAAGGAGGCCCAATATGACTCCACTCTGAAGGTTCTAAAACTCAAGTATGACCCCTCCAACTCCAATGGCATTCTCAACAACGGACACTCCTTCCAGGTGGACTTTGTGGACGACACAGACAGTTCCAGTAAGCACTGCTCAGCTCCTAGTGTTAGGACAGGAAGAACACATATTGCCATTTAACCATGCACATCTAACACATCGTCATAACTAAATATCATAGGTTGATTTCCAAAACCTCCCAAAATGACACATACGACCATTTTATTTACAGCCACACGGTGGTTAATAATGTGACCGTTCTATTTAATGTAAACGGCTCAGTTTAAGCACGTAGTAAACGTTTTGAAACAGAAATACTTAGGGTGAGTAAAACATCAGGGATTGGCTTAAAATGAGTCACGTAAAACTACTAAAATTAGTTTGTGGCGTGATGTCACTGATGTCATTGTGTCAGAGACTAAGAGCCATAAAACTCATGGGTAAAACTTGATTTTAAATTTCAAAATAACAGTTGAGTTGCTGGTTTCACACGGTACACGGACCATGATCTCCTGGGAAAAGTGTTTTGCGATAATAACTACAGCCATGAGAGGTCGTCATTTTGGGTCATTATGATCTGCTTGTGTAATCGACCTATAAGGTTGTTTTCTGGGTGAGGACAGGCAGGCACATTTCGGAATCTTAGTCGTCCTTGAATACATGTACTTGCTTTGCACAGCTGTTGCAGCAAATATCATTTTCTACAACAGTATTAGTACCGGTTAACTTTATCTGACTGTCTTGTTAATGCCTCCACCCCTGTATGTACTGTAGCAGATAAGAGCGTCAGATGATGTCAGCACTGTTTAAGTATCAGGAAGGTAACAGGATATCTGCACCCCGCCTCACCCTGCTGCACTGACACTGGTTATTCAACATTCATCCAACAGTGCAACTCATGAAAAGCATATCAATATGAATTCAATTTATTTTTGTATAGCACATCAATAAATGTAATACATATGTATAAACTAAATTCAACGCATATAAAACATAAATAAACAGTATATAATGTAGACTCTCTGAGTTTATTATGGCACCAAATATTGCCCAATATTGCAGCAGCATCAGTGGTAAAACAGACGTTAACATGAAAATCCCTAGTCATGAACTACCAGAAGGTTGCAACAGAGACTGACTGATATTTAATATTGAGACAAATTAAAAAAAATAATGTTCAAAACAGGCAGAGATTATGAGTCAAGCTCCAAAAACCCAGCGTGACATATTTCCCATGATGCACCTCAACAATGTCTTTTATTAGAACTTCCCTGACATAGTAAACACCCACACATTTCAAATTCCACACCTCCAGTTTGAAACAGGCTTTTCTGTTATAAATGTGTATTCTCCATGCCGACGACATCAATACGGCATCTTCAGTGTAATTTCATCAGGCTAGGTAGAGTAGTACTCACCAAGACCTTTACTTATGTGAACAATTCAGTGGCGTGCACCTTTAAAAAGTGATGGAGGATGTCTTGCAAGTGAAATTTCACAGAACATGGTTCTGTGTTATATGGTTAAAACAAAGGAAATATATATACCATTTGAATTTGCACTTTTGACTCAGAGAACTAATGAAACCATGCTGATTCCTTTGATAAACAGGACCACAGCAACACACATTAAAAGGAGAATGTACATTTGACATTAAATAGAAACAATAAAAACATTAAGATGTATTATAAACAAGGAGAAGAGCACGTCATTACCCACTGTATGATACTGACGAGCATGGATTTACTTCAATGTTGGTGTTAAATCTGTCTTTTCCTGGGTGCATCTCTAATGATTTGTTTGTTTTGTTCTAACCAGCCCTGACTGGAGGTCCTATTTCTGGAACTTATCGTTTGAAGCAGTTTCATTTCCACTGGGGAGCCAGTGACGACAGAGGCTCAGAGCACACTGTCAACGGCATCAACTTTCCCTGTGAGGTACTGAAGCTACTGGAGCTTCTGCTTACATTCACCACATACACTAACGTCTCCTCAATTCGTGTTATTTGATACACGACTAGCTTGCGTGGTGTTAATGGTGGTACTATCCGTCTTTGTCGAGAAGCTTATAGTGCGTTCCATTTACCCAAGGGGGTAAGCTTCTCCTCGGAACGCGTAGATCCTATGGCACCATTTTGATGCTAACAAGCACTCAGCCCCCGTTAGCATCCCATTGACTGCCATTCATTTTGACGTCACTTTGACAGCGAACAACTTTACATCTGAAGCATTTAAAGACTTTATTTGTCCATTGTTTATTTCTAAAGAAACACGACAATGTATAAAAGGCTCCATTACCTTGTATCTCACTTTATGGCTCCGTAGCAGACGTTTTTGTAAAAATAGGCTAACGATTGTGTCATAACCATAGGACTTACTGTCGCATAGTAGAGGAATTACCGTATAGTACAGGAGAAGCTCGCAGGCAGTTTCGACTTACATTAGCTGTTTAAGTTTAATTACTAATGTTAACTAGCATTTTAGTTAGCAATAATTAGCCTGTGTCCATGTTATCTCCTTACATATACCTACGCTCTCCGTCTCTGCTAGATTGGGAATGATTGAGATTTCTCTTGGCACAGCTACCAGAAGACTTACAACTTTCAGACAGGTTGCTCACGTCACATTTACGTCTTCTCTCTCAGTTGGAGGCTGCTCAGTAACCATCAGCCATCACCGGAAAAGTGCTTCTAATATCCTTCACTGGTCTCCGTCCAGAGCAACAGGATCTGTTGGTCCATTATATATACAGTCTATGCATTTACCTTGGAACTTGGAAGCCAAAGCTGGGAATGACGTCCCACCCGAGTTGAATGCGTTCCATTTACAAGTCGGATTTTCATTGTTTTCATTAGCTCTAGCCAGGTTAGCCATTGTTAGCAATGCCAGTTTATAACAACGCATTACGCTGTTTTTGTGCATACAAACAGAGTGACAACATTGTCCACAGATAGAATATGGACAGCCCTGCGTGTACGACTGATTTAGTGAAACACAAATAACAAAGAAGTGCTTATAACTGTATGTTACTACAGCTTTCACAACTGATGCAGGCATGTTGGATCTTTAGCTGGGGGTACGCAGCTAAAGATCCAAATCCGAGTTCCGAGTTCAAATGGAACACACTATTAGGTAAACAATGTGAAAGTAACAAATCTTTTCAATTAATCTCAGAGTTAATCTCAGGACACTTTACAGAGACCCAACAATTCCCCCTCAAGGGCAAGCATTTGGTGCGACAGTGGCGGAGAAAAACTTCCTTTAAACAGGCAGAACGGTTGGGACACAGAGATACAGATATACAGATATAGAGAAATATGATTCATATCAATTATAGCAGTTGGTATGATGAACAGTGGCAATTATAGTAAGTAACAATAAAGATAATAGAACTATGACTAGAAATAATAGTTGTAGCAGTGCAGGGCGTAGCAGGGCATCGAAGAGGACCATGGCTGCAGCTGCAACCATGACTTAGGTGCCACCCCAATCCAAGGAAATTTGCAAGACAAGAAAACATAAGGACTGGTAACAAGCTCCCTGGAGCCAAGTTAGTAACAAGCATTACTGGGACATGAATGCACGCAGATGGAGAGATGAGCTCAGTTTGTCAAAAGAAGTCCCCCAGCAGTCTAAAACTAAAGCAGGCAAACCTGAGCCAGCCTACAAAGGGTTGGTAGATGAATCCAACAACTACAGTATGAAGAGAAGCAGCGATAAGGAGGGGGTGCTGTGTCTGCAGCAACACACACCCTCCCTTGCAGAAATCTTTATATTGGTTCTTTACACAATAAGCATGGAAACTAAATGCACACTTCCTGCATTACTGCATTACTTCAAACACCACGTTACTCCTCTAGTACTCTAGTACTTACTCTGTATGTGTGCTGTGTGTCTGAAATTTTTGCTGCTCCAACTACGTTATTTCCCATTTTTTGGGATCAATAAAAAATCTATCTATCTATCTATCTATCTATCTATCTATCTATCTATCTATCTATCTGAGACCATTTAAAAAAGCATACTGGGTAAGAACAAATTCAGCACATGAACTGTGGCAACCCTTCGATCATATTCATTGGTCAATGATTCAATGAGCTGGTGTATCTAGTGGAGAGAATAACTATATAAATATTGAGTATTGTATGAATGCAGTGTAACACTTACATTGTAAAAGGCTGTGATACTTGGTACACAGATAAAACTGATACACTGAGTTATTGTAAAACAGTAGGCTAGGCTCTGTCAAGAGTGTATGGCTGCAGCCTGGAGACCTCCTGTCGCATTCCTGGGCGTGTCCAAAGGTAAATATAGAATATGAAATCGTGAATTATTTTCTAAATTAAGTCACGGTTAAGTTAGTGAGCATGATGCAATTAATTGAACGCCATTTAAACTCTTAAATTAACGATATCCATACATAACCTATAGTTGGCAGATTTGTAGCTGTTTGTTGTTTATTTGATGAAACCTGCGATTACTTTACTTATTTTTATTATTAATGCTTCATTTGCAAATTCATAACAGTAAAAAAAAAGGACAAGCATAACATAAAAAATATGCCAAGTGCAAAAAACATAGCTCAACAATGAAGCCACCCACATAATACTAAAATGATTACTCTTTTACAATTATAACATATGAGACCACAGAAAAGTAGGCTACAATAAAAAGGTTTTCATGCCTCCCATTAGAAGGGGATCTGATATCTAAAATTTAGATAAGAGGAGGTTAACCAATATTTTATTATAGGCTAAATCTTTTTAATCTTCTATAATTTCAAAAGCTGCTTTTATGGATATTTGACAACAAAAATTAGGATTAATATAAAGTATTGGTTAACCTCCTCCTTTCTGAAATCATAAAACATTTAAAACTGCATCAGTGTTTAACGTTGACGTTTGTTTAAGCCATATTACATGAGAGAGTTTAATTTCGAGGTCCAAAAGGCGCATCACTGAAGTGTAGGCCTCCTCAAGTGTAATATTGTGATTATACAACAAAGGTTGTAAGTGATAATCAATCTGTATTCAGATTGTGGAGCAATTCGCTCTTGAAATACAAAAACAAAACAACAGACAGGATTTCTAGTTCCTTCCTGTTTAGTCAGCCAAACAATTTCATCTATAGCTTTGTAGAGATCGTGGGATTTCCAAAACTGAATAAATCCAGCCCGCACATATAAACACAAAACTGCTCTGCTAGCTCCATCGTGTTGTAACTAAGACATCTGCTGAAAAAATAACTGTATTCATTTGCATGATTGCTGTATTGTTTAGTTCAAAAACATCCAAAACACCAAAGTACGAAAACATAGCGGACCAGACGCGAGCTTTTATTTTGGAAAGTCGAAGCTCGGGGAAAGCACCAGCCGGGAGGGAATGAGACGGAAGGCATGAGACGGGAGGTCTCCAGGCTGCAGCCATACCCGACTTGCGATTTTTGTTGGGTCAGACCCATCTGCTAGCGATGGGGGGCCAAGACTGAGAGCTACATGGAAAAATGTGCACCAAACAAGCCACTTTGAAATTTTGCTGTTTTCATGAATGCAAAAGTTGGGTGAAAAAACTCTGAACACATCTTCCTTTTTTAAGAATGACTTCAGTGCTTAACTCCAAGTCTTCCAGAGTCATGGCCAAAGCCGATTCCAAAGACCGCTGTTCGCCAGCAGCAGTATCCATCTTCTTTGTTTTCAAGTAGCAGGAAATTCACGCGGAACCGTCACAACTCTGCCGTCCTTATGTTAAGCCCGCCCACCGACACTATACACGATGTGATTGGCCTGACCAGAATTTGGTTTTTCCAGCTCGCAAGTAGGGCTGAACGATTAATTGCATTTTCGATAATATCGCTATATGTTAAAACGCGATTTCCTAATCGCAAAGGCTGCGATTTCCTAATCGCAAAGGCTGCGATTTGGTCACATGACTCGCGAGAGCAATCAGTCTGCACTCTGTAGAGAAAACATCAACTAGCACGCTAACGCTACACTGTACCTTGAGCTGATTTCTGTCATTCAAACAACTCTGAGTTGTAGTTTAAAACTTTTACAGCCACTTTAATAAAATGAAGGGTTTTATTTGGGCTTGAGTCTATACATGCAGTTAATGGATACAGGCACACAGAACTGAAGGCTCGGTTGGCAACGATTAGCTCTGATTAGCGGTTAGCTCCGGTTAGCGGTTAGCTCCGTTATAAAGATATGGAGTGGAGGAGCTGCCACTGAGAGGGGTAACAATCAGACTGATAAATGACGTTCGGGGAGCTTTCACAGCAGCGTGGCCGCGGTGTTTCAACAGTTTTATTAGTACAGTTAATCCCACGGCAAGAACACCAGCAACTAGCTAACGTAACGATAGCCTCTCTGAGCAAGTGCACACGGCAGCACGCAACTTCACGAGGGGGAGGGGCTGGAGGCAGCTCCTCTCTGTGCACTGTAAAAAATTACACTGTTGTGTGTGTGTGTGTGTGTGTGTATATAGATATATACTATACTATATTTTTACTTATTTAACTGTCTAGTGTGTAATTGTGTGTTCATTCTATACATTATTATATTCTTTGTTGAATAATACAGAAGACAAAGAGCTTAAAAAAAAAATCGAATATCGAATCGTAATCGCAATATTTGGGGAAAAAATCGCAATTAGATTATTTTCAAAAATCGTTCAGCCCTACTCGCAAGCCAATGGAGAGTTACTAGACTGACCCTGGCTGCAAATTACATTTGCTGCCGCTAGGGTGCATCCAGATTTCTAGGCTATAAGGGGGATAGTGTTTAACGGAAACCACAATCATTTTTCTAATCTTAGCTAGTCATTTCGGTGCCTAAACTTTGCCTCACGGTGCCCTGTATCCAGCTTACAGTTACCTTTCCTCAGCTAAACTCAACTGTAACGATCGCTTAACATAACTGTCACGCCGGATATCATACGAATTGTAGTGCATGACTTTTCGCACATTATCATAGCCATTTTTGTACGATATCATGCAAACCCAATCATGAGAACGTGTTCTATTAAATTAGAAAAAAAACACACTATAGCTCATGATAGGTTATGGATAAGATGAGATACTGTCTGTAGCCTGTGCCTTAAAAGTCAAACTTGGCTTCTTTTTCTTGTTAGCTTCATCTGGTGCACTGGAACACTAAGTACCCTAGCTTTGGCGAGGCAGCCAGCCAGCCTGATGGACTCGCAGTGGTCGGGGTCTTTCTCAAGGTGAGTCATCAGTGATTCATGCAAGGGGCTAAGTACGTTTAAGAGAAAAGCCAAATAATTAACATTGGGTTTGAGTATTGTTAATTCAACTGTGTGTGTATTTGTGTTGTGCTCCAGATTGGTGCTGCCAACCCCAGGCTTCAGAAAGTTCTGGATGCCTTGGATGCTATTAAGACTAAGGTAAAAACGGTCCCAGAATTCACAAAACACAGATTTTCTGAAGACAATTTCGCTCATACCTTCTATGAACAGCAATTAATAAGTTTGGGAAACTGTCAGCTCAATTTTCATGGTTAACAAGGAGTAACAATTCCTTCCTCACCCCCTCTTTTCCCTCCTTTCTTCCCTAACACCTGCAGGGAAAGCAGACCACCTTTCCAAACTTTGACCCAAAGACTCTTCTTCCGGGTTCTCTGCATTATTGGACCTATGATGGCTCTCTGACCACGCCTCCCCTGTTGGAGAGTGTCACCTGGATTGTTCTCAAGGAGCCAATCAGTGTCAGCCCTGCACAAGTACTTAACTTTCATTACATACTTACTCACTTCAAAATCAAAACGAGTGTTTTGACTATTGATATACTTGCCTTTGGCAGACTAAAGTTAGCTAACTAGCTCCTCTGTCTCTCCGGTCTTTTTATGCTGTTACGAAGGTGTGAGGATGAAGCAATAAGTTGTCAAATTGTACTTTTGTAGCATAATGGTAGTTGTCGGTGCTGCATTGGCTCACATGATTGATCAATCATCGACGTACACTTACGTCCGGACCAATAATTGTACAAAGTTCTTTTCGTGCAGGGAGAGTACCGACTCTGAAGTAGGAGCTAAAAAAGGCCATTTTAAAACGGCGTTCTAAGATCTACGATCATTTGTAGTTCTTGTGGTGCGGACAAAATAAAAAGGGGGGTTCATAGAACTATGAAAAAGTTCCTTGTAATGTGCATGCACATGCACACAATACCCTGTGTGTAATTGTGGCAGTCCTAAATACAGATATTTTTCTTGGCAGCCCACCTGCTGGTATGTAGGTTGGATATTAGGGGTGTGAATCTTCACTGGTCTCACGATTCGATTACGATTATCCTGTCAACGATTCGAAACGATTCGATTTCACGATGATATATGTGAACTCCCCTTTTTATTGTATTTGCTATTAAAAAAAAAGCCCCTTCCTGAATGTAGCGGAGTCTGACAACAGACAAAAAGCGAAAACAACTTAAGGCTGAAAGTGCTCATCTTAAAATGAGAAAATATAAGACTAGTGTCATGCCTCAGGTAGTCTGAGAAGAAGAAACAAAGCCAGTCAATTGCTGCAGAATTAAGAGAACTGGCTATTCCCTCATTAGTCTTAGGTAGTCTTACAGTATTTTTTAAATACCTTCATACACACTTTAGACTTTGATTTGGTAGTCATCTCATTAAGTGTTTGAGCATGGTTTAGGGGGCCAGAATATTGGTCCAAACATTGTCATTGTCAAGAGTGTCAGAAGCCGTATCATGCTTTAGAGCAGGGTGTGGCTGAGCATTGAGGGCCTTCTGTTTTATTTAGATTACACTGACTCCCTTTATCTCCAGTGGCCAGTTTGCTATCTACCTCTTTGCATGATTAACACTGCCACCCTGTACTTTCACGTGACATCAAACACACATAGCTAAAAGGCTTTTTACTTTTAAAAAGGCTTAGGTTTAATGCTCAGTTTACCTTGCCTAAATAAAAGATAAATGTACATGTATAAGGTGTGCTTATATAGAAAACTATTTCCTTTCTGCAGTGTATAAATTAAGCCACCGATGCACAAAAGAACAGCGCAACACTAATAGAGGTGCAAGCATTGCTGAGTGAGCCTGCTGCGGGAAATTAAATCCAAGCTTAACAGCTAGCTAAAGGCTAACTGGCTCCCAGAGGAGTTGTTGTTTATGCCACACTGAGGCTTGCATGCACACACAAACACACACACACACACACACACACACACACACACACACACACACACACACACACACATACACAGGTGTTTTACACTCAACATACACCAACAATATTTCATTGTTGGACAATTTCCTTATCCATCTTAATGCAAATATGTGCAATATGGGACTAGTTTCTGCGTCAGTAGGGCTGTGTTCTGCACCATCATGTGCACATTGTAGATAACAACCACAGCAGGAGGGTGTGAGATGGCTGCCCTGTATAACTGGGGCGGAGCTTCACTCTGGATTTTCACGTTTATCTGTGTTTTTTGCCCCCAACCGCTCCTTCCAGGCAGCGCTGCCTGAAAGGAGCGGTTGGAGGCAAAAAACACCATCGAGCGATTTTCACTCCCGCCACCTAAAAAGAGGCAAGTATTGTCTGGTTGCATTACACAGGTAGGGTAAGAAATTGGCGTAAACAGCATTACTAATCTTGAAACCATTTTCTGTTACACAATGCTGGAATAAGGTTCACTAAATTAATGTTTATCTGACAAATCTGCTACATTTGAATCAAAAATAATAATAATCTGGAATGCTCTAATTGCAAATCAAGTATCCCCAACAATGCCAATGTGGTCTTCGATACTTCGAATTGACAAAATGTAGGTTGCTGTACATAGATTGCTGTATCCGACTGGAGGACACAGGTTCATTGTTTTAAACTTTAAATCTTGATTATAATTTCTTTTATCTATTATTTCCTCTTTTTCTCTTTCTCTGTGTATCTCCTTTTCTCATTAGATGGCCAAGTTCCGCAGCCTCCTCTTCACTGGAGAAGGAGAATCTCCATGCTGCATGGCGGACAACTACCGGCCTCCTCAGCCTCTGAAGGGCCGTAAGGTCCGCGCCTCCTTCAAATAAACCCTGCTTCATCTTCATAGCTTCCTTGTCCCCTTGGGGCTTATCCTTCCCTCCATTCCTAAACCTTCTTACTCCCATTTTTCTCCATATGCAGTCTTTACTTAGCTTGTATTAGCCCTATTGACATTAACTTGAAAAGTAGAAACCTCTGCTTACACTTTTTATGACATATACTACCTGGATGCATCTTGAATAAAATAACTTTGAGCATTTTTTTAAGCTTTGACACTATTAAGACATTGGCCCCATTTACACTTTTCAATTTGAGTGTTTTATATCCAGAGAAAATCCACTCCACCCTCTCGTCCAAATATGGCCACTTCCGGTTTCAAAAAACCAAGATGGCAACAGCCAAATGCCAAACTTGAGACTTCAAAACGGTAGTCTACACACCAGTGGGTGACATCACTGTTGCAACGTCCATGTAAACACGTTTTACAGTTTAAGAATGAAACAGAGAACCACAGCTAATTTCACTGTCATTTTTGTGTAACTTTATTAAAAAATTATGATTAAGATTAAGATTAAGAATTATGATGAAATGATTTATTAAAAAACAATCTGACAGTGAGTGGCTATTTTCACAGACATCTCACTAACATAGGTAACTCTGTGGGAGTAGTAAATATTGTGTATGTGTCTTGGAGAGACAGATGATTACATCTTTTCAACATCTGGCTATAATGCACTTCAAACCACCAAGATCCGATCTACCAAGACGCATTTAGTGACTGATGTGTAAATGGGGTCATAGATTGGGCACTCATGTGCCACTCGTAGAAATATTACATATTACATACGCATTTTCCACCTGGTCAGAGACTGCCTTAGCACAAAAAACGAAAACCTAAGAATGTTAGTCTATATCAGCTAACACAGGTTCCAAGGGACTAGAGATCTACTGAAATTGTCACAAATACTAACACTGGGACAGGAATTCTGACCCCTGATCTTGTTTTGTTTGTAACATGTTATACAATCCATTTTCTCTGTTTTCCATTTATAACTAATAATCTAAATTATTTTCTTATTTATAAGATCAACAGTAATATAATTTTTGTTAACATTGTTGCATTAAAGTGAAAAATGGGGTGATGTGTGCTATATTCTACAATTATAGGCAAAGGCACAAAAAAACTATAAGTAATAAAAAATAATAATAATTCCGCCGTACTTTTTATAAATATAAGTAATATGCTTTGCCTTATTTGAAAATGAAAGCCTTTATCATCTTCCTGAAGCTTCTTTCTATGCATTCCATGCATTTATTGTGTTGTGATATTGTGCTGCAGACAGCTGCTCAGATTGTCAAAGCTTATGTTTTTAATCAATGCCTTATTTTTGTCAATTTGAGACAAAGTGATCATACTGAGTTTGGCCGTAACATTTCGCAGTGCTGACTATACATTTGTGCACTGTGGCAACCACCCATCCATTGGCACTTCTATACAAGTAGGATTTTTAGACGTGGTGGTAATGCTATCGAATGCTCCAGTATGTTGTCCTATACAATTGGCTGATGGTTCGGCCTCAGGCCATGTCTACACTAATGCATGTAAAAAGAAAATGTGACAATTATTGTCTGTGTTGGGCTTCCATCCATTCTGGGTCAATGGAGTTTTTTGTTGTTGCAAAAATCAGCCAGAACCCCACTGACACATCTGCATTACTGATGCCATGGCTCAATTCATCAGTCTACAGTACGAGTGTCACTCCATCTTTTATAAAAACTATCAACTGCACTACCTATCACCACAGTGCATTAAAATGTGCCTTTACAACTCATGTATGACAGAGCTATTAAGCTGGAAAGAATTGAAAGGATCAATTTATGACCATACATTAACATAAGCTACAGTATCAACGTAGGTGATATAATTTTTCTTGAAATACTTGTAGTTTCCCAGCAATGTCTGTAGTCATTACTCAAACTAAACTGAGATCAATAGCAGACCAGCGCAATGCTACTTTCAATGTTATAAACCACTTTCAGAGTGTGGCTTTAGTGAAACAGCTGTAACATTTTAAAGTATGTCACTTAAAACTTCTGTCATATTACAGATGGAAAATGTTTTATTGTGAATCTCTCATGTCATAATGGACAATAATTGTATCAATAAAACTCATAGCTTGCAGATGCCTCAAGTTGTCCTTCTTTCACATGACTCCTAATCACATATTAGCATTAATTTGATCTACAAATTACAGGATTACTCAAAAGGGTTTTGTTATTCACGGATATTGTACTGTTAGCTAGCGGCATTGAGGATAGCAATGTCTGTCTTGTCAGTTGGTCCACTCCTTGGGTCCAGATTAAAATATCTTACCATTGAATGGACTGCCATCATTTTTGTACAGACATTTATGGTTTCCAGAGGATGAATCCTAACAACTTTTGGTTATCCTCTGACTTTTCCTGTAGCTCCTCCAAGAGGTTGATATTTGTGGTTTTGAGTGAATTTCAACAACTGTTTGAGGGAATGTCATGTAATTTGGTACAAGAATGGTTCCCATTGGTGTTCCTATGACGTTTAATCTAGCACCATTGTCAGGTCAACATTTTACCTTTGTTCAATACTTTAGTTTCAACCTGATCTCACAGAATTCCGTGAAATGAACACGGCCCATTAACTCAAAATCTGTGGCAGTTTCACGGAGTCACAAAAAATTCCGTGAAATGAGACAGATTGCCGAAAATTCTGTGATGGGCCCAAGGAAGAATTCTGTGAAATGAACACGGCCCGTTAAGTTAAGGAAAAGGTTGTGGGTGACAACAACAACAACAACGGGACTGTTGGATTTAGGAAAAGAAGAACGGGATGGTTGGGTTTAGGAAAACAATAACGGGACGCAGGACAACAACGGGACGGTTGAGTTTAGGAAAAGAAGAACAGGACGGTTACGGTTGGGTTTAGGAAACGTGACACGCGGGACACGATCACCAGTCTCCTGGTTGAAAGTCCTGTGTTTGACCCATCCACCACTCCAACCAACCTCCCTATGCGGATTTTCGGGCTTTCATACTAGTCGCTACCGTTGTCGCTCCTAATACTACGTCATCTTCTCATTGACTTTACATTGGCATTGTTTTCCGTGGTAGCCACACAGAATTTACACACATTCCGTGCCACCACCACGTAATGCGGTGTTAACAGTTTGTGATAATTTCACGGAATTCTGTGAGACCAGGCTCTTAGTTTATGACCAAATACCTGCAAAACTAAAAAAGATTCACTCTTTTATTATACAAATTACATTCACAAAGGCCAGAAATACACACACCTGCAGACAGGACCCACACACATGGAGAGATATCAGAGCGAGCAGGCTGCCCATGGACAGTCGGGACTTCGGTGCCTTGCTCAAAGGCATCTCAGGAGTGCAAAACTGATGACGTTCCCATCAGCTGTCTTTTGTGTTTAGATGCCAATAAGAAAATGTTAAAACTCAGATGGCTAACACGTTAAACATTATCTGCCACGCATCAGCATGTTAAGATTGTCATTGTGAGCATGTTAGCATGCTAATGTTAACATTCCGCTGTCCTGTTGTCCAGAGTACATTGTACAGCTTTATGTTGGTTCAGTTTTGCAACATCCTTTGAGTGAAGAATTTTACTTGGTTTACCCAAATTTTAATGAGGGCAAATGGGATGCTATAATGAATTCCTTTCACATACATTTCACAATGCAGACTTTGATATAATTAGGACAGAATTATAAATTGAGATTCTATTATAAATCAATTGTAAAACAGTGCTGCTGCATTTGGAGGAGGGTGAGTGCTATTGGCTAGTGAAAGCCTTATGTAACAATGTTTGGCTGTTAGTTGGTGTCTCTACCAACACTCCTTTGTTTGAGTCCTCATCATCACAAACCATTAGCTGGATGGTCTTTGTTGTCCATTTAACAGTCCCTGACAGTCTCTTTCAGTGTCTCAGCTGCAGTGATGGATGGGAGGGAGGAGGGGGGGATGAGTTGTTTTTTATTTTATTTTATATATTTTTTTTTGGATAAATCAGCTCATTCCACCACTGTGGAGCCAGAACAGAGAAGAGCCTGACTGAGATGAGCGACCACGATCCTCTGATGGATGGAGAGGCAGAGGAGCGCAGCAGACTTTATATATGTACTGCTATTACGACTTTTTGTCTCAAAGTATTTTTTAAAAATCAAGTTATTTTTGTCATTTTAATTTTTTTTAAATCTCTGATATTTTCTCGAACACTAATACTCCTTTGTATGACGAAAACTACAACAACCATTAAACAGGAATTACCCTTTCACTTATGATACTGTTCTTTTTTTGTTCTGTTAAAGGTCCAATTTCTCTCCAGTCCTCCCTTGTTCTTGTCCGCTCCTGACTGAGAAATTTGGAAAGGATATTAATGAGAGGAAAGATTGGGCAGCAGCTCCACTGAGCTACAAAAATGGCTAACAATGCCATGTCCACTTCAAATACAAACTGGTTACGTTTACTGCGTGTGTTTGTGCATGTGTAGCGTGGCTGTCAGGATATGAAAGGGGCTTTGATGAATCTCTGCTTCACAGACTAGGCCACTGTTTCAGAGAGAGACAATGACAGACTGAGAGAGGCGAGAGAAACCGAACTCTCGCTGAAGATGGTTTGGAATTTTTAAAGATAAGGGTTGGGTTGTGATTGTAAACATGGTTTTTGTTAATCTGTGGCTGCTCTTCATGTTCTGCTCTGCTTTGATAGAGAGATGCATGACTAATCCTCTGTGTTAACTCCAAATATTATGTAATAAAAGGATTCCCTAACCAACTTCCTCTCTCTGGCACTACGACCACCCATCCCCCCGCCCCACAGTGACATACAATGCCACTCACGGCTGAATGACAAAAGTAACCATGGCAACTGCATGGTCATATCATAAAATATAGAAAAGGGGGGTGGTGTAGAAACAGCTTTTTCATTGGAATGATTTGCAGGCTGAAATGAGCGTTGAGTGTTTTTCTGTAAACAGAACTGTGGCTGCTCGTCCTCATGGGACCACACCTTGATTATTCTGCCGGAGTTCATAGTCTTAGACATATGTATTTGTGTTAATCAGTGCAACACAGTGCTATAAGATTTTATTTTTGGGGTTAGCACAGATATGCACCAAAGTTGCCAGACCTTTCTTCACAGCGCTGCAGAGGAGGGTCTGGCTAGTCCACACAGCACTCCGGGATGGGAGAAAAACGTGCTCTGGTTTATTGGCATTTCTTTAAACTAGAAATTTTCCGATACCGATACCAGTTTTTATTTATTTTTATTTTTTATTTTTTTAACCTTTAGTTATTTATTCAGGGAAGGTTCACTGACAGGCAACCTCTCTTTTGCAGGAACACCCTGATCACATTCACACAGTTACACATTCATACCTGGAAGCTGCCCAGTACAACCACAGTCTGATCTGCTGGCCACTGAGCAGCTCCACTGGATCGGTTGGGGAAAAGGGTCTTGTTTTGGTGGAACGTGCTGGTTCAAAAGTTGTTTAAAGGAGAACTCCGGGCAATTTTTACGTTAATCTTGATCGCTATAAGTATGTGAGTACTGTCGATAGCAAAAAAAACGAGCCGAATCGGTGCTAGCTAACTGGAGCTGCTGCAGCTAATACCGAGAGCTCCCGTTAGCTAAAACGGCAGTTTTGGGGGCATATCATAAGGAGTGCCTTTGTGCCTCTTAACAGACACAAAATGCAATTAAAATGTCTGTGCAACATGAACAGGGCCCTTACACGACAACAAGATGCGTTTTCAACTCTATATTAGAGTTATAGATATTGTTTAAATTCACCTACCCTGTTAGCTGCTAGCTGCCGTCTGGGATGAGTGAGTGTTCAGCCAGGCTTCGGTAATAATCATCAAGCAGCAGTTCCCTGTGTATTTGTAGCATATATATCCATTTTGTGTGCGATCCATCTGGCGTTGGTGAATAGTAGTCTCTGCAGTGGCGAACTGTGTGTTAGTTGCCTTAGCCAGGCTAGCAGGGCCGACCGGCATCCTTCTAATTCCTCCCCGCCTTCTTCACCTGCCGCGGCCGACAACAATCCACGGGCGCCCGCTGGTCTGGTGGATGTCCTCCAGAGGACAGTTCATGCTTTCGCGGCGAAATTTTTGCGGCGAAAAAAGTTTATTTTCCCCTCAAAAATAGGTAATTGAGCACTGTAGTGGTTATGATCATATCAGTGACAATGTAACTACATGGAAACGGGACAAATGATGCCTGGTTCTTGTAAAGTAACAGCGTTACAGAAGGCTAGCTGTAGTCTTGCGCTTAAGTCCCGTGGGATTTCAGTTGTAGCAGGAAAAGGTAAACAGCAGTGTGCAGATGGAAGCGTGGTGTGAGAAGAGTGAAGAGCGGAGGTGTTCACAAGGGAAGAAGCTTGGAGTAACCTATGGAGCTAGAGCTAGCCTTCAATAACGCTATTACTGTACAAGTAACCGTGGGTTGTTGTCGGCCGCGGTAGGTGAGGAAGGCGGGGAGGAATTAGAAGGATGCCGGTCGGCCCTGCTAGCCTGGCTAAGGCAACTAACACACAGTTCGCCACTGCAGAGACTACTATTCACCAACGGCAGATGGATCGCACACAAAATGGATATATATGCTACAAATACACAGGGAACTGCTGCTTGATGATTATTACCGAAGCCTGGCTGAACACTCATCCCAGACGGCAGCTAGCAGCTAACAGGGTAGGTGAATTTAAACAATATCTATAACTCTAATATAGAGTTGAAAACGCATCTTGTTGTCGTGTAAGGGCCCTGTTCATGTTGCACAGACATTTTAATTGCATTTTGTGTCTGTTAAGAGGCACAAAGGCACTCCTTATGATATGCCCCCAAAACTGCTGTTTTAGCTAACGGGAGCTCTCGGTATTAGCTGCAGCAGCTCCAGTTAGCTAGCACCAATTCGGCTCGTTTTTTTTGCTATCGACAGTACTCACATACTTATAGCGATCAAGATTAACGTAAAAATTGCCCGGAGTTCTCCTTTAAGTCGTGCAACAGAAAACTCAGACAGATAGTCTAGCTAGCTGTCTGGATTTACCCTGCAGAGATCTGAGGAGCAGTTAACCATAGTCCTCATAAATCCACCGGAGTTTAGAACACCAACACAAAGAAAGTGGAAGGTGACGGACATCCGGCCGAAAATGAGTGACATCCGGCGGATCTTCATAGTAATCCCTTAAATCAGGGGTGTCAAACTTAACTTCACTACGGGCCACACTGGAAAAGGAGAATCCCATCAAGGGCCAGACATATAGAGTTTATTGATATATATCAAATATCTTTGACTGTATTATTCCATATCTCATATAGTCATCTCACTTACAGTTTGGTCCACATAAAGCCCTGAATAAAGCAGCAAATAAGTCCTTAGAAATCTTAGAATTTAGCAAATCAAGCAAAACAAAGATTATATTTTAAAAGTCGACTCACAGCAACCTGTTTCCCAGGTTTAATTTCGAAAACTCTGCTTCTGTGGGAATTTCTGGGAGTCTCAAAGTCAGCAGATCGACCAAATTCTGCTCTAAGTGTTGTGTAGTTGCCGTTTGAAAAACTGTTTCCTGTCTTTTTGTTTTGGTGCACAACTAGGCGGTCCAACATTTATTGTGAACCTAAATTGATATGCGGGCCGGATTACAACCTGCACATGTGCCTTATATGAATAGTCGTCGATATAGACTAAATGTGTCCTAACCTCATTAGCTGGACAAACAGCAGATCTCCTTATGTACTAGCAAACCATCCTTCTCTGTGTTCCCAGATCTCATTAAGTACAATGGTGAGAACAATGGGCCAAGGTTGTAATAAACCAAAACAATCCTTTAATGCACCCACATTGAAACGGACTAAAGATTGTCCTGACTGTGGCTGAAAGAAAGGTCATGGCATTATGAAAATCAATAGATTTATCACATTTGGGCCTGAATGTCACCATGCAATCTGTCTATTAGACAGTGTATGCCAAAAATGTTCCAACATTATTCCCCAATTATGCTGAATGTGTCATACTGCTGTGTTAAACCAACAGGTTTCTAGCAGGGTGTGCAGATAGTTGGTTTGGTTTTTGTTTTGGCTGATGCACATTACCAAAGGTCAAACTGAAGGTGCAATCTGAAAATGTTTACATTGCCAACATTGACTCTTAGATAATACAGCAAACATACACATACTAGACATCACAAGACTTCACTAGACTGTACTGTAAATCTCCACTTAAATAAAAGAAAGATTTGCCACGAAGGGCAAGGTGAAGATAGCTCTAGTCTAAGTTTTTCTAGTCTGGACAACATAATTAATAAAACAAACTTTTTGGGGCATTAGTAATCCGAAATTAAGGATGTTAAAGAATGAGAATCTCGACTCAAATTATCCATGTTACATCCTGTAAATGACAAGTCATCTATCATTATCACCTCCAAAATTAAGTGAATGTTTGTGAAACAAGAACAGTGTGCATTAATTGGTTTAATTCCTCACAGTAATTATGCACGTTCTTAGTGTTTGGCTGGAGAGTTTTAGGAACAGGTGGAAGAGCGATGGCATTAAACACTGTGCAGATATAATGCGGACAAATGTATGATGGGAGATTTCAATCTACAGCATTGCAGGTTTCAGAATAGCCAGCTGAGACCCTTATTACTGTCTGACTGGAGTTTGACTCCATCTAGTGTTCAGGTTGCTAACTGACACTCAGTCCTGCAGGAGGCCTCAGTGTTGCAGAGAGTTGTCCAAATCAGCTGATGGTGCACCAAGATCAATGTGGCAAAGACAAACGAGTTACTCTTTTGCAAAAAACAAGACACAACAACAGAGCCAGTTTTACTTAATGGCCTAGCAGTTCAAGCTGTGGGAACTTTTAAGTACCTAAGTACGGTTCTTGACAACAATCTGAGTTTTTTGGATAACACAGACCATATTTACGACTCAGTCTCCTCAGAAGGCTGAGCTGTCTGGGCATCAGTGCTCAGATTACTGAGCTGCTAGTATACACCACACACATTAAAAGTGCTTTAATCTTTCACCTCTCTGCTTGGTTTGACCATTTAAGCTGCAAACTCAAGAACAAGCTTAACAGTATAGTGTCAATGGCTAGCAAAATAGTGGGGAAACCCCAAAAACACCTGACCCAAATATACACTGACAGAATGAGGAAGAAAGCTAGGAAAATCACTGCAGATAGTACACACCCTCTTTCCAGCCAGTTTGAGTTCCTGAAGTCTGGGATGCGCTTCAGAGTGCCTCTGGCAAAAAGTGTATTTAAAAAATCCTTTATTCCAAACGCCATCAGTATCCTCAACCAAACCAAGTGACAACATCAAACTGAGCTGAGATGTATTTAAGCATATTTATTCTTTTTTATCCTGATATTTTCTTTTCTTTCATTTCATCTTTGTATACTCCACTTATTATTTCTGAGATGTTGTCTGTATGTTTATCTGTCTTGTATGGCTGGTGAGCCAAAGAAAAATTTCCACCTTGGTGGACATTAAAGATGTATTCTATTCTATTCTAAGGTTATTGACGTTTCAGTTTCATTTATATTTAGCTTCTAGGGTGTGTTTGCTAGTTTTAGTTTCAGTTTTTTAGAGGCTCCCGAACCAATAAAGTTGAATCTAATCTAATCTAAATTAATCTAATGGCATGAACTGGGCTGAGACCAAATAATCATATCAGATGTCATAAGTCATCACCCAGCCGGGTGATCTCATCCAGCAGGAAGTCAATGTCCTCTTGCTGTGTGGCTGGATTGGAGAACACACACCTGAAGAAATTGACTTTGGCTCCCAAAGGCTGATAGCCAATCAAAACAGAGCCCTTCTCCATCATCCTGCTTTTGATCCGAGGAGCCACCTGCAACGACATAAAGAGTAAAGATCGCCATCAAGAGTATGGACCTCTTTACTTTGTTCTGTCAGGCTCCTTTAAAACTCTTTTCATCCTTTGTCAACATTCAATATAAAATTCAGCAGCGGTGGGATTTCATCACTGAAGGAGTCCAGAGGAAAACTGATGTTGTGTACTGACCTGATGGAGTCTTGTGTCTCTGTCAGGTCCAGGTGGCAGGCCTCTCAGACTGGGAGGGATGTACCAGAAACACACGTTACTGTGCTCCGGCTGTGTGACAGTTGGAGGACAAATATGCCCAGTAAGAAGTGAATGAGGATTTAGATGGATAAGGAAACCCTAACCCTATAAACTGAACTAAGACTACAAAATAGGACAAATATACACAACGTGCTTGGTAATATTTTCAGGGCTCTCAAGTTTTGAAGACAGGCAAGAGTGACATTTGTTGAGTAAGTAACCTCTTTAAATGTGCATATGACAGTTATTCACCTCAATGATACATTAATTATACATACATTAATTCATTTTAATTTATTAATAACCCCCTGGACTGTAATATTGTTAAGTTTGAGCAAGATTTCTGTTCATGTTCAAAACTTTGTGCACACTCAAAATATATCTGTGTTCTCTGAGATTTGGAGGAGTCATGATATTTTGAGAAAAATAAAGTTATAATAGTCACTATATTTTAGAAAATAATCTACCTGCACCATAGTCTGCTGTGCATTACGTGATTGCTCTGCTGATACGGTAGATCTCAGACCTTCTGACAGACACACAGCCCCGTTTGAGACTCTGGTCTCTGAATGAGCGAACGTTTAGGGAAGTGTCTGTACGTTGCTCGATGCTTTTTTTTTTCATTGGTTGTTGGGTTAAATCTTACCCAGATACAATAGTGCTATTTTCTGATTGGCTATTGTATAGCCCCTTTCTTTTTTTTGATTGGCTGATAAGTGGCAGGCTCAACTAAGAACTCCAGGGGAGACATGCTTGATTCCTGCCGGTTCCATAGTGAGAGCGGCGCGCCAGAGAAATTTTGGGCGCTGCGGCATATTAAATATATTATAAACAGTTTTTCCGTGTGAGAAATACAATGTGTGGCGGGAGTGCGTGACAAAAGACCGAAATGAGCGACTGTCACGCTCAATGCGTGACACTTGAGAGCCCTGTATTTTGAACATGGTTAGTGCAAGATGTTTAAATGCACCTTTGCAGGTGCAAATGCATCTATTTGGGTTGTCTGACATCTGCAGGAGTTTACAATCAGGCTAAAGTAGGTTGAAAAGGTAAAGCTTTATATGTCTAAGATACAAATAACTGTTGTTTTAAGAGAATTACAACAATTAGACATTGTCGTTGAAAAGCTGTTGAAACAATGGTTATCGTATCGAGACTATCTCTCCACCCAGCCACATATTCTATATGTACGGGGAAAGTCCCAACCTGACAGATGATGTGAATAATTATTTAAGACACACCATAGTACTGGCACGCACAGGTATGTAATAACTGGTGAGCGTGATCACACCTGTTATCCTTCAGCGACCTCAAGGTGGAGAGATAGTCTCTTCACCCAGAGAACAACGGTTACAATGTAACCTACAGTTACTGTATGTAACCTAGACATCAGATTTATCCTGGTTTAAAATCAGATGTCCAGATGTCACGATTGAAATACAATTATTTGGACACTGTGATCAAACAGATACATTATTATATGTATTTTGTACCATGTGAAGACCCTGTGAAGACTTACTTTGCTTTTGAAGACCAGTTCAAAGTCTGTCTTCCTCTGCAGTTGGTCATACAGATACTCAGCATTCTCTAAGCATTTGTTGACCTGAGATCCAAAGCCCTCTGAGCCCTGGGAGGGTGAGTGACGGAGACACAGAGGGTAAGTAAGCATACAGACATCTTCTCACACAGGTAAGAATGAGAATACTTAGTGAAAAATGAATTAAACCAAGCAGCATCCAGTAAAGTAAAAAGTAATGTCACCTAGTATATACACATACACACCAAACTGCATTCCTCAGTATCAATCAATGCTCACTGTACTTTATAGTGCATGCAGGGGCGTAGCACAAAATTCTGGACCCTGTAGAAAGGCATTTTCTATGGGCCCCTCCCCACATCCACAGCTATTCATTCTAGTTTCTTTTTGGGCCCTCCTCACATGAGCCCCCTGAGTACTCAGTCCCCAGTCTGACGCCCCTGAGTACATGAATACCTTTGCCTTCCACATGAGCCAAAGTTTAAAGACATCGACATGCCGGCCACACTGGATGCTCTTATCTCCAGTATCATAGCTCACGTCGTAGGGTTTGTCTGTCTGGAAAAGGTACTCAGCCCCCAACTCATTACACTCCTGCAAGAGACCCTGTGGAGATGAGAGACATGGAACATTAATACAAGCTACATGGATAACTTTAACTCCGATCCTCCACTCGTTTGTGCTGCGTTCCATACCGCACACCGGGAGCGTCTCAGAAGCGGAGCGTCTTGCTGCACCACTCACAGATTTTGTCTCTACAAGTACTTTACAGAGCAATCTCGTGTTTGTTTAACTAGTATCTACCTTCCACTCCAAGCACTCCTACAGTTAAACTCCATGCCTTCTCTTTTCTGGTGTTGTCCTTAATGAAAAAAAGATCTGTGATGTCGTATTATGTTTTTCAATCTCCAGGATGAATCTCTTGTCGTCCGTGGTGTTGTAGAGGCGACATATACGATATTGGGGGGTGTCTTTTGGTAAATTGACTGGATAGACTAGCTGTTTGACTTCCTAGCCGGCTGTCTAAACAGCCTGTGGCTCCCGTGAAAATAGAGCTGTCGCGTATCTTTAGCGGAGCGGAGAGCCGCTTCACGCGCGCTTCTGGGTGTTGTTTACGTGTGAGAAATCATGTATATTTGAACTGTTTGGCTTTCCACATGTGGGACGCGCCATGGCACGGATGGTGGAATGTCAAGCATTGACTTGAATGGCTGTGATTGCTCGCAGGAATGCAGTGCCTCCGGAATGCAGCACAGCGCAGACGCGCCTGGTGGAAAATAGGGGTTAGAGACAACCCAACAAGTCCTCCAAACCATATGACCGATAGGGGCGTTTCATTAAGTAGCGCCTTTGGCAGTGGCAGGAAATACGACCCACAGGAGTGTTTTGCGTCTTGGTTATCTAAAGATAACAGTCATGGTTTTAAACACATTGATGGCATTGTGAAACGGTCACAGTTGGGTTACGTTTAGGCAGAGAAACTGTTAAGTTTAGAAAAAGATTGTGGTATGGGTTTAAAATCAGTACGTTTGTTATGTTACTTTACTTCAGGTTATGCACGTGACGCAGAACGTGACATAGTGACACATTTGCTCTGTAAAAAAAACTCACAGGACACAAACTCAGGTCTCCTGAAAGTCCCTTGTTTGTTTGACCGATCCACCAGCCCCAATTTATCTTCTTGTTTGGACTTTGGTGTTCTCATAATTCATCACCTTTTGATCCTGTCACAATTATTTTGTTTTTCAGGGGAGAACCTTCTCAAACTACTGTGCTTCAGGATATCTATGGAGTGATGGGCTGCGGAATAGAAGAACAGTGAGAAATTCAGAGAGCTTCAGATTCTATAATTGGAAACCCTCTCTTTCACTGTCTGACCTGCTGCTGCTAACCATTTCAGCTCATTTACACCTTTGAGGTTCACACTTTTAGTTTCCAGGATGACCAGCTGGCTGAACACAGAAGTGGCTCTGCAGAGTCCAAGACAGGCAGGATGATTTTTTTAGGTAAAAACCTTTAAGGTTTACAATTGTTACAACTTCAAAACAACTGCTTTTTAGCTTGGTGTAGGCTCCCTCAGTGGACTCACACAAAACCATGTGACTATTAGACCCAGGCTTAAAGTATGTTGAATGTTGACTGTTTTGTAATAAATATAAAAGCACTTAAACCGAAATTGAATTATTCTGTTTGTGAGAAAATCAGTTTTCTTCCTGTGTAAGTTTCGTAGCTTTCATGTGTTGTAATAAGTAGCCTATTTAATTTGCAGGTGTTCTGACCGCGTACCAGCTGTCTGTCACAGAATATCATGTTCCTCACCACTCATCTGGTCTTAAAGCTATAGTGCGTAGTTTCTGTCGCCACCATGAGGAAGTAATGACAACAAAATCTGTCGGCGCCCACATGATACAAGCCTTACGTGATCGCGCACGCACCCCCACCACTCCTCCACGGTAAATGCTAGATCGGATCCGCTAGACGTGTAGACGTCACAGGATGTGGCTCATGGCCCTCCTTATTTTTTCCTTTTTTCATTTTTGCCTCTGATTGGCTTAGCCTGTTATTCTTACCCTAACCCTGACCAATCCCCACTCCTCATGCCTAAACCTAACTACGTTGACACATCTAGCAGATCTGATCTAGCATTTACCCTCTTCCACACAGTTACTAGTAGACAAGGAGGACACGGAGGATTAAAAAAACATGATGGACTCTTCAGAAGAGGTAATTATCTTCACTCGAGCTTCTGCGCGGGAAAGTCACCGGACGCCACAATCTTCTGAACATAGCCATACTGAGAAATACAGAGAGAGTTGTGTGGAGCTGATAGTCTTAATTAGCTTTGTAGCAACTCATTTGGCAACGGCTTGAATGTAACGGATGTTCATTAATATCAAAAAGTTACACACTAAAGCTTTAAAGTGACACTCATTAAACAGTCAAAGTTAAGCACAATTTCATAAAGTAATTATGGCGTGGCATACTTAGGTCGCGTGCACCCGCCTGATGGGTCGCGACTCCAAAAGGTTGAGAACCACAGCTTTAAGCTATAGCTTCCTCATGGACATAGACAGGTTCAGAATACCATGTCTTAGAAAATACATACTGAACCAAAGTGTAAGAAGTTTTTTTAAGTGTGATGTCACAGTGATTTGGTCTATGGCCTCTAAAGGTAATCATGTTTTTGTTTTTTTGTGTGATATACACTTAAATTAAAGAGTGGAGTATAATGTCTTACTCTCTTCTTGACTAGTATGACAGAGCACTGCAGAGGGACGCCCATCATCTTGTGAGGATTCCATGTTACAGACCAGGCCCTGGAAAAAAAATAATTTAAGATTTAACAATGCCACACTGACTGACTGACTGAAAGACATTGGCAACCTTAGACCCTGGTGCTAACAATGCAAAAACAGCATCTGGCCAGGGCCTTAAATAAGGGAGTTTTTTGTTTGTCTCTCATATAATAAAAGATGACACACCAGCACCCAGAAGTAGCCGATGCAAAATGAAACACCCAGTAACTCACATAGTTTGTGATGAGCTTCAATGCGATGGATGTTGTGGAAAATAACAAGGAAAGGACTTACAGAAAAGAAACCAGGTCAGGTGGCTGGTGTGTGTTATACTGTATAACAGAGGGATTTCTATTCAGTTGGACAAACCAGTTGATGTAGGCAAATACTGTCAGTTGTCATCATGCTTTACTTTATTTTTCAAGCTGAATTCACTAAGAGTTAGGCTGACAAATGCTTTATAGTGGTGTCCCACAGGAATCCCGAGAGAAAACAAAGACACGGCAGGTGAAGTGGTTAGGTTGTGTGTTCATGGACTTACCGTTCAATGCCCTGTAGTTTCATCCTGTGCCTGTCTGACATCAGGAGGCCTCCCCCCCACGCTGCCTGGAGAGAAAGGAGTCAAATTATCATAAAACATACCGATTCATTTAAGTCCTACACATTCTGGCTGCGACAGAACATGTGTGTGACGCTGGTTACATGATCCAATCAGGTGTTTGTTATGGAACCCACGCAACTTCTAGGCAAGACCCACCCTTCAATAGCATTCACACGCTACTACTGACCAGGCGTCCATGCTTACGCAAGGTAACGGAACCTGATTTGTTCAGGTCCTGTCCCCTGACCAGTCGGCTATCCTAACCTTAAAGCTTTACTGCGTAACTTTTTGATATTAATGAATGTCCGTTACGTTCAAGCCGTTGCCAAAAGAGTTGCTACAAAGCTAATTAAGACTATCAGCTCCACACAACTCTCTCTGTGTTTCTCAGTATGGCTATGTTCAGAAGATTGTGGCGTCAAGATAATTACCTCTTCTAAAGAGTCCAACATGTTTTTTTAATCCTCCGTGTCCTCCTTGGCTACTAGCAACTGCGGTGCGCGGTCACGGTAGGCTTGTTTCATGTGCACACGCCGACAGTTTTGTTGTCATTACTTAGAATTCTTCATGGGGGCGACAGAAACTACGCACTATAGCTTTAACTACTTGAGGTCAATACCTAACCCCAATCAATTGGGCTGCTTCGTAGGGCGGGACTTGCCTAGAAGTTGTGTGGGATCCATAAAATTGTTGTTTGTGGATTAAGAAGACTAAGGTGGACATAGTTTGATGATGATTAAAACAAACATGATTTTGTTTTTGAGGCCTACATCTACATTTGTTTGTCAAAGTTAGGGATTTGTATAGTATTGTATAGTAATTATCTTAAATAGCACAACATTATAGTGTATTTTTTTGTGGTGTAGTGTATTATGTAGCAATCTTCACTACAGTATAGAGCCTACAGTATGTGACACCTATGTATTTAATATGTGATATTTATATGAATACTGCTTTAGCAACATGTTTTTTTGTTCATGCAAATGAAGTGAATTGAATTGAGAGAGAGAGAGAGAGAGAGAGAGAGAGAGAGAGAGAGAGATACATGTCAACTTACATCAACATGCATCCACAGTGTGTGTTTATGGCAGATGTCAGCAATGGCATTGAGAGGATCGAAGGCTCCGTACACGGTGGTGCCTGCTGTCGCATTCACATAGAACGGAACCAAACCCTGGAGAGAAAGAGAGAACTGAGGTTGGCTCAGTTGCCTCATCATAAATATGTGCTGTACTGTCTGTTCCAGCTGTCAGCTCTCCATCAATTGTGACTTAGTCTCGCATTGCTAGACCCTCCTCCACAGCGCCGTGGAGGAGGGTCTGGCTAGTCCACACAGCATTCCGGGATGGGAGAAAAACATGCTCTGGTTTATTGTCATTTCTTTAAACCAATCACAATCGTCTTGGGCGGTGCTAAGCTCCGCAAGGAGCCACGGTGCCTCTGCAAAATAGCCTCGGGAAGGAACTTGTTTTGGTGGAACATGTGTACGTTCAAAAGTTGTTTTAGTCGTGCAACAGGAAACTCAGATTGGACAGATAGTCTAGCTAGCTGTCTGGATTTACCCTGCAGAGATCTGAGGAGCAGTTAATAGTCCTCATAAATCCACCGGAGTTAAGAATTATGAATGTACAACACAAAGAAAGCGGAAGGTGACGGACATCCGGTCAAAAAGAGTGACATCCGGCGGAATTTCCGGCGGCACCGGAGCAGTCCCGGAAGTGGAACGGCGGGGTTATAGACTAATTGTGACTGCATCATGTACAACAAATCTCAATTAAATTTAGGGATGAGGTTTTGCCGACAAACCAGATATTGAAAGTATGTCTTAATACTGTGAGATAGGGGACATTTTGAACAAATTTAGTATTTTCTCATATAAACTGTACATATACTGAAATATTTATTTTCCTTTCAATCATACCTTTTCTTCAGCTGTAACAATGCAAGCTTCCAGTTCAGCTGGAATCATTTTCCCTCTTAAATGACCAGAAGTAGACAAAGGTTCAGTAAACAGCAACTGACTGTGGTCCTTAAATTCATGCAGTGTACATAAGCCATATTGACTTGACCAAGCCCTGACACCAGCCTGCTCTCTACAGGCACTCTAAAAGGAAGAATTCTCTATATTTAAACATAAAAAACATTACAATGCGTTTTAAAGATAAAATAGTTTACTATGCAGTAAACATGCAGCCCAATATACAGGATGTTTACTAGCCCACTAGCTCACATTTTCCCATAACATAGACATTCACAGGTGAGCAAACATTTCTTTTGTCGTAAATAACATTGACTATTAACAAACACTTGTGTACTTTGTGAGTGTACCCACCTTTCATCACATTTCACCATGACCACATTGTCACTGCCCATCCCCAGCACAGCTGCAGATTTCTTCACTGAATAGTGACTCTGAATGGGTGGAAATACAGCCATTCATCTCCATTTGTCTCAATTCAAAGAAAATCCAAACAGGTACACCCTTCATCTAGCTGACAGCAGTGGCTGCATTGTTTGGTTCCAAGAATAAGTTCCCAGGTACGAATAAGTATGAGAGCTCTGCTTATATCTCCAGAGATTGAGCTGTGTGTTCAAAAAGGTGATGCCCTGCTATGACCGTATTTGGCTATAATAGCTTGGTGCTATGAGCTCTCTGAAGGCCTAACTCAATGAGATGTTTGTTGTAAGCTCCATCCTGAAATCATTTAGCATGCTAGCTGCTGAAATGTAGGAGATTGTTTCCATCAGTTGGTTACCTATAGCCTTAAGTGTATCAAAAATAATTTAATATTTTTAATAATCAACCTACGGTAAGGGTCATTGTTGTTTACAAATTTGTACTCAAATTTGTCCCATGAACAGATTTTCATGATTGCAACTAAAAGGCCTGCTTATGGCAGTGCCAAAATCCTTTACAAAAAAAGAAACATTAGTTATTATAAATCTGGGTTAATATTGCTCAAACTCCACAGAACATCAGTGGGAGGTTGCATATGACCACGGCTCCTTAAGCCCCAAATAGTGCAATAGTGTCTGAGGTGTGATTACATGTTCCGAAGTGAAGAGGGCCAGCTGAGGCAGAAGTCCCATCCCTCTGGTCTTCACCTCTGGGTAGAAGTGATATCTGGCCACCAGGATGCTGTACAGGTTGGATATTGTGCCTCCTTCGGAAAACAGAATGCAGAGTTTATTGACAAGTATGCCACCCTCTTTATTTGTGCTGTGCCTCTGTTCATTTGTCTGTTGTTGTGTCTCAGTTCCATACTATATCCTAAATATATAAGCATACGTATATTTAAGTTTACACTATAAACTGTATGATGAAGAATTTCTGATTTTGATATTGATACTGTACAGTTTTGGAAGATGTATGGGTGAATGACTGTAACAATTAATTTTTGAGTTGCAGATAATTAGAGAGTGCACCCATGTTTTTTTAATCCTCTGTGTCCTCCTTGGTTACAAGCAACTGTAAAGGGGGCGTGGGGGTGGTGCGCGATCACGTAAGGCTTGTATCATATGGACGCGCCGACACTTTTGTTGTCATTACTTAGAATTCCTCATGGGGGCGACAGAAACTACGCACTATAGCGTTAAAGAAATGCCAATAAACTTGAGCACGTTATTCTCCCAATCCCAATGCGGGACTAGGGTGTGGGTGATGTGCTGGTGCAGGTGAGAACTCAGAAGGCTGAGTTCTGTACATACTGGAGACTGTCTCCAGTTCTCCATTGCAATAATCCAGAAGGGAGGTGATGAAGGCATGGTGAGGGTCTCTGCCACAGAGTCCCTCCAGAGTGATGACTGGCATTTTGAGTTGTTTTTGAGATAGTAGGAAGTAGATTTAATGATGGATTTGATGTGTGACTGAAATGAGATGGGGGAGTCCAGAACGACGGCCATGACTTCCGGTGATGGGCAGCCGTCAACATCGAGGAAAAGATCTCAAACCTTCCGAAGCAGCTTATTGGAAGACACAATCATGAACCCTGTTTTTTCTTGCTGTTTAAATTGAATAGGTTGGATGACATCAATGCTTTTATGTTGTGCAGGCAATTGACAAGGGACTGTAGGGGAAGCTGGGTGTCATCTGCATAGCCGTGAAAGCTATACCCGGCCGTGTGGCGCATGATCTGACTAAGGGGGAGCATGTAGATGGTAAAGAAGAGGGGACCAAGAACTGTTTGTCCAAAGCGTCTGCTAGAATCAACACAAACTGAAAGTTACGCATAGACACTTCAAACTGTTGTTTAAATTGAACTTCTTGAACGTCTAGAGATGTTCAGTATCACTTTTAACAGTTTTTATCCAATTAACTATTCATCCATCCACCCATTTCTGCCATACCTTTCTTGCATGTATTACCTGGACAGAAGAATCCGTCTCCCTCATCATCAGACCATCCCACAATGCTTTGCATCTTCCTCAGCAGAAACTCTTCCATGAGGATGAAAACAGGAGACACTTCATATGTAAACCTGGTAAAGAAATGTATAGTAAAGACAAATAATTCACATTATAACTGGCTTCTAGCAAACATCTCATGTTTATCTTTCTGAACTGCAGAGATATCATTAACCCTTATGCCCCCCTTGGGCATTTTTGTACATTTTTTTCATTTAAAGGTTTAAAATCCTGAAAATTATTGAATGTTCGGTAGTTTTGAACAAGTTTGTTGTTGGTTGTTTAAGAGATTTATGTGGAGAAAAAAAAGCAGAAAACAATATTGATGTATGATGATTTAATAGCAGTCTTTTTGTGCATTTTTGCCACAAAGGTGTCCAGAGGGTAGTACATTTGAGGAGGGCACAAGGGTTAAAGAAATTAATTTCTAAACACTTCTCTCAAAATGTTAAACAGCCGAGGATTACTTTGTGTGAAGTCAACACCAGACTATTGCAAATACGTTCAAGAGCATCCCCTATTTAGTAAGGTAGTGTCAAGAGTGCACCACTGCTGAGGTGCATACAGTGGCACGTTTAAACCTGCGCTTTTTTTGCTATTTTTGGTTGGGGGATTTTTGGCCAAAAGGCGCTCCCACCATCCCACCCTGCCACAAAGGCATGCAAAGCATGTGGAAAGATGGTAAAATATGTAGATCTACAGTACCTCAGGCAGCACAAACTAAGGAAAGGACTCAACTGCTCAACTTAAACATGTTTGAACTTGAGCAAAAAAATGTTATCTCGACTTGAATGACTCAACCACAGACATGTGTTGTGGTTGTGGTTGTGTATACAGAGACAGGGGTACAAATGAGAGGTCATACAAAACTACTGGAGTGACTGGTAAGTTCTGTTTGTGTGATCATATACATACATTGATTGTGCGATACAAATTGCCTCTGAAATGTAGTGGAGTAGAAGTAAACATAAAATGGAAATACTCAAGTTAAGAATATGTACCTCTAAATCAGGGGTGGCGAACCTGTGGCTCTTGAGCCGTATGCGGCTCTTTGCCTGCTCCTGTGAGGCTCTTACTGTGTGGCTGGGGGCTGTGTCATTGGTTGATTGTTGTTTTTAACTTTTCTGAAACATACAGTATTTCAGAAAAGTAAAAAAAAAAAAACACATTTGAATACATCTGCCAATACATTTGCCAATTATTTTAAAATGGAGAATAATGCAGCAGAGTTTTGAGGACAGATTCTGCAACCTGAGGAAAAACAGCGGCCGCAGATCACCTTCCTCGTTAACCCTTTCACTGCTGAATCTGATTGTTTGAAAGCCCCTTTAGTGACAAATGAGTGAGAGAGTTGCTTCGAGTGGCCACAACCGAGTTCTAGCAAGACCTGAAAAGGACTGTGGATAACAAAGACTGTCAGGTTTCCCACTGAGTCAATCTAAGTGAGAAAAAAAAACTATGAAAACTGCTATGTATTATGACTGTCATCAGATCTGGAAGACACTGTTACTGTTGTAGTGTGGACGTGCATGTGTTGTGTGGCTTTTTGCTATGGTGCGTTTTTTTTTGTGGCTCTTTATACCTAACTGGTTGGCCACCCCTGCTCTAAATTGTCCTTAAGTACAGTACTTGAGTAGACTACTTCATTACTTTACACCACTGATGATGAGATCTTACATGTTAGTGTTGGCTGTAGAGGTTAACCACTCTCCTGCTATACCAATCACATCCAGACCTGAAGACAGCTGGTTGAAGAAACGTGGATGGCCTGGAGAAACAAAAGTCAGAGGTCATAGGCCAAGTAATTGGTTAAAAGAGATAGCGGGGGTGTACGAGGGGTGCGGCTGCACAGGGCCTCACGTCTCTTAGAGAGCTTTCACACCTGTAGTTCGGTAGACTCGGTGCAAAGGCACCAAACATTGTAAATAAATGTCACGCGGTCGAAACAGCTGCTTGTTTATTGGACAGAATATCCGAGTGAAACTCGCCAATACTTCCTGGCCTCAGAAATATCTAACTGCATTACAATTAGGTACCAGGTCTGTAGTTTGTGTTTGTAAAGTTTAATGAGGCTGTGATTATCCTAGAGCAGGGGTCTTCAACGTTTTTTAAGCCAAGGACCCCTTAACTGAAAGAGAGACGGAGCAGGGACCCCCTACTACATCGCCAAAAAAATTATTAAATTGTATAAAAATTAAGTTTCACATTAAACTGAGCCTACAATAACATGTGGGGCGGCCTAAAGCCTTTATACATACCGTTGTTGCATAGAATACTAAGCTATTAAAATAATTGTTGACATGATTTTATAAATCATGTTAAATGTTGATATTTATGGATGGCTATCTTAGTGACTACCTTACCTATAGGCCAGTACGCTTAGCATTAATGGGGTTTTTTTTACATATAGGCTGATATATATTTACCAGTAATATGTTGGATTCATGTTAACACATTTTAATTTTCTTGGAAACTTCCAAACAATAATTAGGTCCTGGTCCCCCCTGCTGAAGATCTCTGTCCAAGAGGTTACAACAGGTCATTTTATACACTGACGTCACATCTCACACTACAGTGAAATGGCTATATGGGGAATAACATCATCACAAATGAATACAATGTTAGCCTACCTTTGGAGTGTTATTTAGCCTCCTTCCCTATAGAAAGTGGATACAAGCTAGGTCGGTACCACTGGATTCCTTAGGGTGTCTAGTTTAATAAGACGCCAATAGCGTCACTCTAGCTTTAAAACGGAGCGCGCTTCAGCCTCTGATAGACAGTAAAGTTGGCCTAAACGATCCAGGACTTTTGAAAAACCATTTGGGGCTGGAGCCCCAGAAGCCTTTATTTCTTTAATACATTTGTTATGCAGTTGTAAATTAAACTGTTAATTTCACTTTACAGAATCAACTGTCCGATCCTGGGTTGAGGCTCTTCTGTGTCACACACACACACACACACACACACACACACCTGTACTGACGCCATATTTGAGTGTGTCTCTACAGTCCACAAGTAACTGCTCCAGAGTTTCCGGTTGGTCCGGCAGGTCCAGACTGAAGCCTTCCAGTCCCTCCTTCAGCTGGTGAGGATGGTGGAAGTCCAGTATCTAAAACACAGAGCAGCATTTTTCATTATGCCATTCCCTGTGTCTCATATTTAATTATGTGCATTAACATTCATTACACATTTTTCCAATAAAGCCACTTCAAAATCATCAAAACTATATTGGCTGTATCCCAATAAAAAAAACTACACTACACTGGTGCCTGCTAAAGCCATATCTGCTGGCAGCAGTAGAAAGTGTGGTTTTAGGGATATTAACTAACCTAAAAAATAATATAACTCTGGATGAATGCATGACCTAAATAATTGCTGCTGTTATTTATCAATAATTTACAATGAAAGGTCAACGGCTGGATAGAAAAGTGCTTGGCTGGAGAGGCCACTGTGTGGGGATAGCCCCATGCTCGCAATGTTAAGTTCCACCAGTGAGGGGAAACAACACCACAAATGCCCAAAGCCTCTGGCAATGAAAGCAGATGACAAAAATTTGATACCAAATAGTCTAGCTTATTGCCTGTTGGCTAATAGCCAAGTACTGTTGTCATAATATGGTCATTTTTGGTAGAAGTTAGTATTTTTTTTCTGTAAAGAAAACTCTGGTCACAAATAACCAAAGTGAAATTTGATTGTTGTTCTTTACTGTTGTGTTAGCATTTTTTATACTCCAGTGTTAGATTTCCCCTCTGCCGGAGATTTTATCCTCTGTTTCCTGCCAAGGGACTACAGATGAAAATTACCTAATAGCTAACTCTGGTACTGCTAAGGAGCTTTGAATTGTCCCTGTCAAATAAATAAATAAAAAACAATGAACTGATATGAATTGATTTTTATTTTATTTCATTTTATTTTATTGGTATATTTGATAGGGACCATGCATATTTATGAACATTGTTGTATAAAAAACACCATGTAAATATGCCAAAATTAGTAAATTATCTTCTACAGCACACAAAAGTCTGCCGTTTGAAGAAAAACTTGAGATGAAACACCTTGGAGCCCACCAGCCACAGGATATTGTTATAAACCAAACTACTAATAAAAATAAATGAAGTTAGTTAACTTAGATATGGGAGCAGGGCCATGCCTCATCCACGCCTCTAATCACCTGTCAAGCTTACTTATAGCCGTCAACCCATTCTGTACTTTATTGTTTGACTCAGTTTTCTACAACCGAACGCGTGTCATGGTTGTGTATGTTTTATGCTTCAGTTTCCTGTTTTATTTTGTAGTCTGTTTTCTCCCATGTCATGTCTTGTTTTACTTCCTGCCTTGTGTTTTCCCACCTTTGTGATTGTCTGCCGCACCCTGATGTGTTTCACCTGTTCCTGTGTCCTCGTGTCACCTGTCCCCTGTTTCACCCTTGTTGCCTTGTGTATTTAGTATCTGTGTTGTCTTTGTCTGTTGTCAGATCATTGTATTGTGTGAGAGTGTGTGTAAGTCTACGCCCTTTGTCTCGTTGTTCCAGGTTTTTGTGATTCCTGGTCTTTTGGCTTCCTCAACGTTTTGGAAGTGTTTTCGCCTGCTGTCTTCAGGACTCTTTTTATTGAATCGCTTTTTATTTTATTAAATCCTCAAACTCACCATTGCCCTGCTGTCTCTGCATTTCTGGGTCCGCCGTTTCCCTAAACGTAACGTGCATCGCATGCTTAAATCAATCTAAAAGTAAGACTTGTAATGTTTTTTTTTGTTTTTTTTAGCAGAGCAAGAGAGAGGCAGCCATGGCATGTATGTTTGCTTTTAAACTGAAAATTAAAATCAACCTAAACGTGAATCTTGCCTGGACAATGGACTTTCTTTATTGCATGAGTTCAACAAAAGATTTGAATATCATTGAGCAGAGTGTTGAGATACTGTACGAACAAAGAATCAAACAAGGGATGGAATGTAATGACACTCCCATAGAGAGCAGGTCTAGACAACATTTTTTTTACAGGATTTCAACACAGCAGTCCTACAAGTAAAAATTGAGTACCTTGGAGCTCCTCTGGCTTGACTTGCTGATATAACTCAACAGGATGTTAAGCAGCTCCTGCAGAAATCCTCTGGTAATCTCCTCACCACCTGAAGTTGGGAGCAGGTCTACACACACACACACACACACACACACACACACACACACACACACACATATCTCTTTCAAGTTGCCTAACCTGGGAGATATGGCACATATTTGCATAAACAAATGTAGCTATACAACTATGGCAGGAAATTAGACATCTTGCAAACACATACTGCTGGCACAGAGAAAGCAGCATTTCACCATTAGGTTTTTAAATAAAGTCACTGGGGTGTTGCCACCCTGTCTTCTAGACATTAAGTTCATATACTGTAATACTAATAACATTTTTTCAGCAATGTAATACCACCCTGATTACAGTTTATATCTCAATATAATGAGGGAACATTGTTACAGTAATAAATGTATCTGGTAAGTTGCAAAATGTTAGCTGGATGTAGTTTTTACGTAAGTAAAAAGGAATTTACTAAAAACTTGTGTGGAGAATCACACCATCTTCAAATAAATACTATGGGAAAGCTTCAGGTTGATTGAATATTGTCTAATTTCTTTATTCAAATTTTTGAATTTTGTCTGCTATTACTTGAGCCAGTTGGTCTAATTTAATCGTATCATGCCCTTTTTGTCAGGCATACTTTTCTTTTTTTGTTTTTCTGGTTCCGTATAATAAAAAATCTATAATAAACAAATTTCAACAATGACAGTAATGCAGGGGTTGTGGAAATACTTTAGAGAATTACCAGAGCTAAAGACGACTTACTGTAATGTCAATGTTTCCCACACACACACACACACACACACACACACACACACACACACATATCTGTACACACACACACTTGTACACCTGTACACACATACACACACACACACACACACACCTGTCAAGTAAGTAAGTAAGTAAGTAAGTAAAGTTTATTTGTATATAACAACATTTTACAATTGAAAGATGCATTAAAAGTAGGTTTTTTGAAGTACTTTATACTTGGTACTACTTTTATAAAAAACAAATAATGCCACATGTAATAACATTTTCCACCTTCCGTTTTGGGACACTGAACTTATTTTAGGTATCAACCCAAAACTAGAAATTTAAAACCCACTGAAGGTGCATTTAGTTTGGTTTACAGTCATTCTCTGGTTTGACCCACTATAACACAACTGGTTGAAGACACGCTTAATATGATCAATTTGCAACTTGATTGGCTTCGGATAAGATTCATTCATTCAGCCTTTATTTATACTTGAAAGATCATTGAGGGGCAACCCTCATTTACACCATCATACGAAAAATAGAAAGACAATAAAACTTTCTGAATTGGAAAAATGATTTGATAAATAAATTACGGAAGAGGACTAGAGCCACATGTGAAAAATGTATTTGAGTTCTGAGAATAAAGTCAGAATTCTGACTTTTCTAAAATTGTCTAAAACAATGTTTTTAATTACAAAAAAGAAAGTTTGAATCCTGATTTTAAACTCAGAACTCAATATATTTTTTCACATGTGACACTAATCCTCTTCTGTAATAAATTAAGGATGCAAAAGAAAAATTGTGTAAAGCAAGTACAAGTAGAAGTTTGCAGGTTTAAAACCAGATTTCTAAATTGTCCAAAAGGCACAAGTGAGTTGATGTTAATGTTGTTCACCCCTAAACAAATAACATGTTGCCTGCATCAATGATGGAAAGACCAAACCTGGCGTGACTCTGGACAACCGGAGCTCTCACCTTTGCTGTAGATGCTGCTGAAGTTGGCAGGTGTCTGTCCTCTGTCTCTGACTGCTGCTGAGTTCTCCTGCTGTTTGTCCATCCCCCCTGATTTGTTAATGATGCTTTCTGAAAGCACAAAATATACATGTTTGTCAGTAAATGTGCTGCTGATGTCTTAGCTAAGTCTGTGGAAACATTCATATCTGCTCTGAGTAAAATGCTTCAATACAGTTAGACACTCTGTTGCCATCTCCTATGCCTTTGGTGACAGAAGCCTCAGTTTAAAGTGTCCCAAACCGAGAAATGTTCTAGTTGACATTGTCAGTGCATTTTACTGAAAACCGAGAACAACAAGGTAAAATAACGTGACATATAACACAATAAAAGCTCCTTCTTTGCCTTAGTTTGAATGTGTGGAAAGTTACAGATCTATTTGACTGACATCATGTCACCAGCTGTTTGTGGCACTTCCGATCAGACTCTCTTATCTAAGATGTTTGTTATCTGGGTGGAGGGAGCCATTAAAGAGTTTGGGAAAGTGAATAAGAGAGCTAGGTTTTTGGCCAGAAAAGCTTCTTATTTAAATGATAAAATAAGTTCCTACGATCTGGGAAAAACATATTTATTAGAACAAGTTGGTTAGAGTTCTTGCAGTCTGCCCCACCACCAACCAACTCAAAATCATTGCCTTTTAAGATATTATTTTAGGTATAAACGGTGACTTACTCTGTGTAACAATTATTTCATCATAGTCGCCATAATCTTTGGAAACTATGTGCAAGGAAAGGATTGATTACTCCATAAAAAGACATGTCCTGACATGTACCTCTTTCATAGTGATTTGCATATGGTGCTCTTTTAAGTTTAGCTTACATATATATATATATATATAGAGAGAGAGAGAGAGAGAGATTTTGAGTTGGTTGGTGCTGGGGCAGACTGCAAGAACTCTAACCAACTTGTTCTAATAAATCTGTTTTTCCCAGATCGTAGGAACTTATTTTATCATTTAAATAAGAAGCTTTTCTGGCCAAAAACCTAGCTCTCTTATTCACTTTCCCAAACTCTTTAATGGCTCCCTCCACCCAGATAACAAACATCTTAGATAAGAGAGTCTGATCGGACGTGCCACAAACAGCTGGTGACATGATGTCAGTCAAATAGATATAGAACTGCAATCTGTAACTTTCCACACATTCAAACTAAGGCAAAGAATTTGCTTTTATTGTGTTATATGTCACGTTATTTTACCTTGTTGTTCTCGTTCATTCACATTAACACTTTACTTTGCATTATATAGAGTGTCATCAAACTACTCTTACCTGGCAGCTGTAAGAAATCCATATCAATACAAATTACAAACTGTTCTTCAAAGATGTTTCTGAGCAATTTAGTTCAGTCCCACTGTTACTATTCTTTTAAAACAGTCGAGATATCCCCAAAATCATATTTCATTGAATCCTCTTTTGCTAGAAATACTCTGACTGGATAAAACGGTCCGCCTGAGAGATGTTTAGAAGTCTGTGATAGCAATTCATCCAACCTGAGGCACACAGACAGTGTGGTGCCAGTCTGCTGCATTTAAAGAGCAGCAGGTGAAGGGAGGTGTGGTCTGCAGCCAGCTGCTGCTGTTTGGCTGTCGCTGAAAGCCATAGATATAGATACTGAAAGCAAGGAACACCTGCATGATGCTTTTGTTATGTGACATCGTGCCATGTAGGGCTATGAGTTTTTCTTCATTTGATCACAGTGTTCAGGGTATGCCCACCCAAATTAAAAAAACACAACATTCTCATTTTTTCTTTCGACATCTTTTGGTTTTATTTGGCTAGGCTTTGATATATCCCTCCCTGTAGAACTCTGATAGCAGGAGTTGCTGGTGGAGACTACAGAGGGTAGGCTATCATCATATGGTATTTCAATAAGCTCCAACTGCACATCCCCCTGTACAGGTTCTTGTCCTTCAGGTCGGCCAAAATGAAGGCTGACAGCTCCTCCAACCAACGGACGATGGCACGGAACACACCGAACAGACTCGAGTCACTGACCTCGCCAGACTGTCCAAAGGCCGATTATCGGCCCGGTGTAGCTGCCTTAATGGCAGCCAACTCTAGAAAGTCTGTGATCAGTGATGTGAGCAGTCACCCATTTCCCCTTTTTCACAGAAATGTGGGCAGTTGGGAAACAAGATCATTTCACACAGTTGGACAGTTAGCAGTATTGCTGCTACTTGCCACTCAAAAAGTTGAAGCTCGTAATAAAAAAAATGTCATATGTGCATCGGCCTGCATTTGCGACACAAGCTTGCAAGCTTTTGTTCAATGTGAGCTCAACTAAAGAAGTAAGGTCTGCCAGCCACTCAAATTTGCTCAGTTCAACAAGGCTGTGAGCTTTTTTCTTTCAAAAAATACTTCACACAATTTCTACCACAGGAGATTGACTTTGGCTGTGACTGGTAAAGCCTTTTTGGATTCGAAAGCGTGAAAGCAATCTACACATGTGGTGATAACATAGACTGTATATGGGTGATAATGATACCTAGCGTTCAAGAAAGGAACTGCATGTAAAAATTGTCAGGGGACAAACAGGTCTATCATTTTAATTTAAAGCTATAGTGCGTAGTGTTTGTCGCCCCCATGAGGAATTCTAAGTAATGAAAACACCACTATTCCATCCACATGTCACAAGCCACGCAAAAAAAAAGAGGCTACTAAAGGCTACTCAGGTGCTGTAACTACAGTAAGTACACTTTACAATTGCTTAGATCCCTTTATTATTTCAATGTCTAAACTTATAGACTACTCCACTACATTTCAGAGGAAAATATGATATTGTAGTTTTTACCCCACTGCATCGATTTGACAGTTTAATTCTTTCTAAACAAAAATGGTAAACACAAAACAAGATCAGCTTATAAAATACGATACATTTTTACAACTACCCAGCATTATGTAAAGTGGTCACAGTGGATTTAGATAAAATATGAAACATGTTCTTGTGCATTGATGCACTAGCTAGCTAGTAGTGATCATCCAAAACCTGAATGTGGCAGTAATGCAACATCGTGTAGGCCAACTGCCGTACAACGTGCAACCTCAAAGAAGAAAAAGCAGAAGCTGGTGGTGCTGGGCGGAGCTCTAATGAGGAAGAGGAACACAACAACATAACTTAGCTAGCTAGCTAGCTAGTCAGGAATATCAAAGTAATAATCGTAGAAATGCATTTCATCCTCCCTGCGTGTAGTCCCTAGGTGCCTGAGGTAATACTGGTTCTTGGGTTCATATGGCGAGCTTGTTTTACAGGCGCTGAGATGGTGTTAGCTAGCCTTTTCCCGTCCCTTGTTAGCTTAGCTTATGCTATTACATTTATTGAGCTGAACATGTTATTATGTTAATTAGAAGGGTTAGCTAATGTTTTTATTTGACATAATATGGCCTAGCTAGCGAATAGTTCGTGTAACGTTAGCTGCTGTGTACAAGCTGTCCAAGTAAAACTACGCTAACGTTAGCAAGTTAACCGCTAGCTTAGCTGTCATTCAATTTTCTCCAAATACTAACGTTACTCGATGCTAACGTTAACCTAACTTTACGTAGTGCAACGCTAGCCATTTAATAATGTTTGACAACCAAATAGCTCTATGGAATTTTAAGAAAGGCGGTGCCACAGCTGTCCTTTTATGGTCTCGGTCACACGTTCGTGTCCCATGTTAACCGTGGAGAAAGGAGTGTCATGTGTATCTGTTATGACAGGAAGTCATGTTAGAAATCATCTTTATCTTCAGCAACAGTTTTCAAACACTTTAGAGATGTGTTCCACCTGAGAAATATTGCTATTTATATACCTGTGTCTTTTCTTACAATGCCCTTATACATCCATTTGCTCAACAGCGAAACTGTTAGGCTCACAACACTTTAAACCACAGAAATGCTAAATCTAATAATGAACTATTGACCTGAATGTACTTTTTTATAGAATGGGTCTTTAAAGAGCCCCAATATGGATTGCTGTGCCACATTGTTATGTAGATAACAACCAGTCGTTGACCTTTTTACTGCATACAGTTGCAATGTGATAGCGAAACACTGGAACGCTTACTGAATATTTTGTATTTGCTTTAAGAAACATTTTTGCCAGATCACATTTTTTTATCTATTGGGGAGACAGTCAGAATTCGAGAAAATACAAGAAATCTTAAAGAGTTATACTGTAATCTCTTACACCAAACACTAGCAGTATGTGATCAATGTTGTCTGTATCTTTCAGCTCAAAGAGCGTTTACATGAAGCCTTTGGATACGACTGGTACTATATACTACTGAGCAACACTATGGAGGAGACGAGTCGGGAGGCGGTTGCCACGGCGGTGCAGCGTGTGGCAGGGATGCTGCAGCGATCGGACCAGCTGGACAAAGTGGAGCAGTACAGAAGAAGAGAGGCTCGCAAAAAGGCCTCTGTGGAAGCCAGGCTGAAGGTGCTGTGTTAACAGACCGTGCAGTGTAGTTCATTATACACTCCTTCATTTTACACATTTAGCTATTCATTCACTGTTCTTTTCGGCAGCAACCGTTTTTGTCGGTGAAATGTGTCAAAAAAGAGAGAGAAAAATCACAAATTCGCTTAAAATGTCAACAGCCTAAAATGCAGAGATAATCAGTAAAATAGTATAGGGAAGGTTGGTATTTTTTGTCTTGATAAATCATCAGTAATTACTAAAAAAAAAAAAAAAAAAACTTTTAAAATAATGTTTATATTGGGGCTCCCTCCCTTGTAAACCTCTGATTTGGCTCCAATTTGTAACAACAGGCACATGTTTAACTAATTTAGTTTTTTGTAATCTTGTCCCTTTCTGATTTTATGTCACAGTTTACACAATAGTTATCCTAGCAGATGGGAACCACTAGATTCCGAAAATCATATCAGCCTCTGTGCATACTTCTTCTTTTTAAACTTATTATTTTTACTTGATAACAGCCAAGTAATAATGCTGAAATGTATTTAATGGTGACCAAGCATACAGTATGCTGATGTACTGTACATGGTGTGACACATACTCAGTATGAAAGCACAATTCACCACATTGTTATTAATTAACACAGAGCATAATAGTACTTACTTTTGTAACTAACAGTAACATCTGTCTCTTGATTGCCCCTGATGTCCTCAGGCAGCCATCCAGTCCCAGCTGGATGGCGTTCGCACCGGACTGACCCAGCTGCACAGTGCTCTGCTGGATGTCAAAGACATCCAGGGCTCACTGGCTGATGTGAGTAAAGACTGGAGGCAGAGCATCAACACCATAGAGAACCTGAAGGACGTCAAGGATGCTGTAGTTCAACACAGTCAGCTGGCCTCCGCTGTGGAAAACCTTAAAAACATTTTCTCTGGTAAGCGTAGTTCAGCCCGACCTAAAAGACGTCAACGTTTGTGTGTCCCATCGTAGACCATATACTGTCACTAAAGAAACAGCCCAGGCGCTTTAGACAGGTTCGAGACAACAACAGGGTTTTTCCTAGGGGTGGGAATCGATTGGCACCTCACGATTCGATTCCGATTCATTTTTTTAAAATTATTATTAGTTTACTTGTCAGGGACAATACAGCGCACATTATTACATACATAATTATCATAGTCAAAGCCATAACAATATGTGTAGATGTGTTGCATAAAAGGTTTCTAGCCAATTGGCTAATTTGCAACCCCATTCCCTGGTCAAGCCTTTCTAGAAAAATAACCCAAATATAAATTTTAAAAAGAACTACGTAGTGTGAGTTACACAATCATGCAGCAAATACATTGTACTAATATATTACATCAACATTTCACAGAGTCGAGACCACATTACACAGAACAGCACATCACATAACAACACAAACCCCAAGCACCCGGACGCTCATACTAACGAAAGTGGTTTTGCGCCCCTCTGCTATGCAGTTGCCACCCACTGCTCCCCTAGTGGCCACTCTCCTTGTATTTGTTTTTGTCACAAAAGGACAGAGTACGGCGGGAGCTAGATTATTTGCGCATTTGAAAGTCAGTTTAAGAAAAGAAAACTTAATAAAGCTATCAAAATTTAAAAACTTGTATTTCTATACTATCAAATAGTGGTGCCACATTGTTGGTTTCCGATCCATTATTTTCAGTGCCTGTTTGTATAATGATATGATGGGTTTGACTGTTGTCTGGGAAGCTTGGCTCCATACAGTAACACAGTAGGATAAGTGAGAGAGTATCATGGCATGAAAAAACAATAAAGCTGCCTTAACAGGTATGTAATGCCTCATCATTCTAAAACAGTTCAGGTTTGTCCGGACAGTCTTACAGAGTTTGTTAATGCGTTTATTGAATTTGAGTTGGGAATCCAGAGTAATGCCAGAGGCCAACGATTCAATCATTCGCCAAGAATTCCTCTATGCAGGAAAAACCCCTGAACAAGCTATCTTTGAAGGTTGACTCGACTCACAGAGAACTTCTCTCCTGTTTTATCTTGCTCTTAGTACTCTGTGTGTCTCTTGTCACTTTGCTGTGTGTACAGTACCAGAGATTGTGGCAGACACGCAGCAGCTGATAGAGCAGGGAGAGCTGCTGCAGGCCCACAGGAAGCTGATGGAGCTGGAGTGTTCCCGGGATGACCTCATGTATGAGCAGTACCGCATGGACAGCAAGAACACAAGCGACATGAGCCTCATCTCCATTTACTTTGAAGATGTAAGTTTAAATGAGAGAGTTTTTGATTGTTGCAACAAAACTGTGAAAGATCCGAACGTCATACATGTCGTCATCATTAGGGATGCACCAAACTGACCCTATTCTCTCCTCAGGCCCGGAAGGATTGCATCCCCCGGTACCTACGGTACTGTGGAAAAATGAGTACCGGCACGTTTTCAGAATTTTGGTACCGAGTTGGTACCGAAGTACCGGTAGTCGTGACATCCCTAGTTATATGTTTGTGAGCTTATTTGGTCTTAAGCTAAGGATTTACCTTTCTGGTGGACAATACAGTTGTATTCTATCTTAGACATTTTTAGTAACTATGTAACCACTTAAGTCAAAGCTTAATCTCCTTGTGTTTCCCCTCCAGGTTCAGGGGTTGTCAGATGAACTGGCCAAGCAGTTATGGATGATATTGCAGAGGTCCATGTTGACAGTTCGCCGTGACCCTACTATGTTGGTGTCATCGGTTCGCATCATTGAGCGGGAGGAGAAGATCGATCGCCGTATGGTCGACCGTAAGAAGCAGACCGGCTTCATCCCGCCTGGACGACCCAAACGGTGGAAGGACAAGATGTTTCAGGTAAGAGAAATGATGAACGTTATAAAGAATACTACAATTAGATTACAGTTGATTATCTCTTTGTACTCTTTGGGGTTAACCCCTTTGTTTTGTTTCATTCTACTCTTTTTCCTCCTCTTCTTTGTTGATTCTTCTTCCTTATCCAACTCTTTCCTTTTTCTTTTCCTTTTCTTTTCTTCATCAGCTCTTCTTCCGCTTTGCCTTTCTAACTCTTCTTGTTCTTCATCTCACCTTTTATCTGAATCTCCGATTATTCCCGCTATCCCACACAGGCTTCTCCCCCCGCCCAAATGGCTGCTATCTGATTGTTTTTGCAAGTAATTTTGTTTTTCTGTTCTTTTTTTTCTCTTTCCCTTTCTCCTTGTAAAACATCAAACATTTTACACAGCAGACAGCTCTAGTCTAAAATGATTTATACCCAAACATGGAGACCATATGGAGGTTGCTGACTCAAGTAATGCTTACTATCCTGAATGAGAGGCCTTGGTCTCACTGTTCTTTGTGGACTGTGTTTTACTTAGATGCTGAAATGTATCTAAATGTTGCGAAAGTATGGAACATTATAGGATTCACGGTGAAATTAGTTTTTGATTTGCTTGCAGAATAGACGTGGTGTAGACATTTGAGCTTTTTACCTCAGGAAGAGGTAGTTTTCTGGTCAACTGTACAGATTCAGTCCCTAAACGATGACTTTGAGCCGTTTCTGTTGCAGGTGTTGGAGGGTACAGTCGGCACCCGCATTGAGGGCACCCAGTCAGTGACAAAAGAGGCCGATAAAATGTGGCTGGTTCGTCTTTTAGAAATAACCAGGAAATATGTTCTGGATGACCTCATCGTTGTCAAGAATCTCATGGTGCAGTGCTTCCCCCAGCACTACAACACGTTCAACAGGTAACAGACGCAAAAGGTTTTTCTGTCAGCACAGAACCAGTCCTAGCCTGACGTCGTCATACTCAGATTCTACTCGGAATATGAGTCTGATACTGCTCCATTGGGCTGTGATTATGGGGCGTGTTTCAACCGAACCAGGAAAGAAAATGCCTCTGCACTCAATTGGATAGACCTACAACCAATCAGAGCAACGGAGACAGACGTCACAGAAGCTGCAAGTCAAAGGCAGAGGCGGCAGTTTCGGTGTTGTGCGGACTGTTGTGGCAATGTGCATACATACGTGATCGCGGTTCTCTGTTCCTCTTTAAAAATTAATGCGCTGTCGATGTCTTCTATAACAGACGCGATGGCAGCCATCTTTGTTGTAAACAAATTCAGTGTTTCTCACAGATTAGAAAGCAATTTGTGATGGACGCGGTGTGCACGGAGGGGAGGGGCTTTGTGTGTGTGTTGTAAATGCAATATGTGGCGGCTGGTGTTGATTCTGTGGCGCACCGCCACAAATTAGTCTATGTAGGAAACACTGGAATTCAATCCAAGCGCTCTTTGGCGACGTGGTTGATTACATTACTGTTGATCATCTGTCCATCATCGTATAAAGCCCGCCCTGACAATTTGATTGGTCCGAACAGCTCTGGTTCAAGCATAGTTGCTCCACAACGGATCAAGTCCAGATCGAACTAAGTTTGGCTGGCATCCAGGCTAAACCGGTCCTAAACACAAAAAAGATTCAGAATAGAAGTACTTTGTTTGCCTGGCCGCCTAACTGTCCTTACACCTCCAAGCACTTGAAAGCCCCATTCTCTCAATTGTGTTGCCAGAACAATGTAATAAATTGAACCATGAATTTAGTGAACTGTTATGCTCTCAACTGACAAAAAGCTTCAAGTCAAAGTATTCAGTTGTGCTTTTATTTCCCTATTTATTTAACACATTCAGATAAGTGTTTGCTTATGTGTTTTAGGTTTTTCGGCCTCTATCACAATGCTGTGTCCTCTCGTGTCAAAGAACTGGCCTCTGAGGATTTAGAGGCTAATGAGATCGTATCCCTGCTAACCTGGGTCCTCAATACATATAAGAGGTAACACACACACACGCACGCACGCACAAGCTTCCGGTCCAATGTCCACACGCAACATTCTCCACTTTGCACAAAACAAAGTACAAATAAAACACACCACAGCAGCCACAACACAACAGTGCAAGCCATACATTGTCCAACTAGAGCCAAACACCTCATACACAAAACAAAACCACAGACAAAAATGTATTATGTCCACCCGCAGGAAATGTTTGTTATCAAAGGCTCAAAGAATTCATGAGGCACCTGCAGCTGTAACTGAGTTTTAGTTATAGAATCAGTGTATGTTTGCCTGTCTGTGTTTCAGTGTGGAGATGATGGGCCACCCAGAGCTGTTTTCAGAGTATGACATCAACCAGCTGGAGCCTCTGCTGCCTCAAGATGTGGTGGACGACCTGCTCAGCAAATATGTCAAGACTTTTACAGTAGGCAGGCACCACACACACAAACAGGAATGCTAATGGATGTCCCATGTTCAGGTCTTTAGTCTGTACAGTAGTCTTTATACACATTATGCCTGCCTTTGAATCCACACATAATCCCATTGTGAGTGCTACACTGCAAATAGACCTGCCCGTTGGACATCTAATCACAGTAACTTCATTACAAAAAAAACACCTTGCCTTTTAAATAAAGTATGTCTTGTTCTTTTCTTCTTCTTGTGCTACCTCCCTGTGTGTCCCCTTTGCAAGCGTCAAATACACATTCACTTCATAAAAATGCCAATGTGTCATAATCAAAACATGTTAACCAGTTTAAAGTGGCACAAAAACAATGTTTACAAAGCATCTCTTTTGTTAAGTGTGGATCCAGACTCTCTGTCTGACTGTCGATATCTTCAGTCTAATATAACAGGCTGGCTGAGGAAGGCCCTGGAAACGGACAAGAAGGACTGGCAGAAAGAAACGGAGCCTGAGGCTGATCAAGACGGATACTACCAGACCACACTGCCCGCCATAGTCTTTCAGGTAACACACACACTCACTCTCACTCTCACTCTCTCTCTCTCTCTCTCTCTCTCTCTCTCTCTCTCTCTCTCTCTCTCTCTCTCTCTCTCTCTCTCTCTCTCTCTCTCTCTCTCGCTGTCACTTTAGGGAATTACAAGATTTACACAATGAATCAACAGATTCTCAGTGGGCTGGAAATGCAGGTTCAGGAGGGACACTCAACGGCTTTCAGAGACTTTTCCTAAAAGTGTTCAGCCATTGTTTTTTAGCCATTGTGACTTATTATATATTGAAAAAAGTGAAGGGTTATGAAAACCTCTGGAAGCCATTGTATATTTGATTCCTGGTGCTTGTAATGAAAATCTCTCATTTCGCTCATTCTCTCTCGTCCTGATTTGAATGTTTCTTCACCCTTCATCAGATGTTTGAGCAGAATCTGCAAGTTGCTGCGCAGATTGACATCGATTTCAAAGAGCAAGTTCTGAAGCTCTGCCTGAAACAGATGAACACTTTCCTTATCAGGTACATTTTTTTTCATACTGTTTGACTTTCTTTCTGATGTGATAAAGATGTGAATGAAGAATTATGTCAGATTCTTTCTGAATTGAAGGTCTAATGAAAAATGTTTGAAACAACATAGAATTAAAACCCGGGTAATTTTTAACTTTCCACGATTGTGTGCTCTTATAATTTTCGACGTCAGAACTCATGTGTTCTCTGTTCTGTTTCCTGTTACCCTTTTAATATTGGATCTATGCATACTCTGATCAGGAGAACAGACTGCTGCAATAATTACTGTGTGATTCTAACAGATGTGTGTGTTCCTTTGTGTAGGTACAGAGAGGAGGCAGTGACCTACAAAGAGGAGCACATGAGAGACAGACAGATGCCTCAGTGTTATGTGCAGTACATGATAGCCATCATTAACAACTGCCAGACATTCAAGTAAGATTACATTTTATAGATGAACTAGTGTTTACAGTAAAATATAACTTTGGTCATAATGTGGTAATGTCAAGTTGTTTGGCAGACAGGGGACATAGGCTGTCCAACTGTAGGCTCCAAGTTAGCTGTTTGTCTTTAAGCTAAGCTAAGAAATCCAGATGAGAGCTTACCACTGCATGTGACTGGAGCAACAGGAGGAATCCATTAGCACAACAGACTGTTAAGTACAGTCAGTGTAGCTGGTGAGCGACGGGCACGCTCGAAAACATGGAAAAGATGGAAATGGAGAGTTTGAATAGCCTGTCAACCACAGAGTTAGAGGGCACTTGCACTTTGAGTATTCATTTACAAGCATATATATATATATATATATATATATATATATTAGGGGTGGTACGGTTCACAAAATCCACAGGTCGGTTCGTATCACGGTTTTAGGTCACGGTTTTCGGTTCTGTACGGTTCTTGTTATTTTTTCTTTTAATATTTAACACTCCAGAAATATACTTCAGCATATGATATATAGCTAAAATTAGCATATTTAATGCATGTTGCACAATACATGCACACAGTGGCAGTTCTATCTATTGTTTTATTTCCGCTGTCATCATAGGTAACATGAAATCTAAAATGTTCCCACACACCAGACTATATACGACGCTGGCACAAACTCCAACTCCGGGCAGCCTTCCTCATCTCTCCCACTTGACATTTCTGCACGTGACGTGACCTGCAGCAGCAGCAGCACTCCACACTCCACTTGGGGAGCGGTCGGCTCGGCGCCTCTCAAAATCTGACGAAAATCTTTTAAACTGAACTTTGTCGATCAAAAAAGCAGACGGATTCAGCAACTGCATGGCCTAATTCTCGCTTAAAAAGTTGTCAAACACGTTTTGGTGAACTATTTTTGTAAAATACGAGATCGTATTCAGAACGAGACGCCATTAGAGTCTGTTTTGAAATTCGGGAGCAGCAAGAACCACGTGACGCGTTCGTCCAATCAGCTGCCATGTGTTGCGTTCATCACGCTCATCCCCCTCGTTGTTTCCAGTAAGTGTTTTAACATAAGTGTCGAAAGTGCGCACTACAGCAGTAAGCGGTTAGTGCACATTAACAGTCTACTGACGAACTGTGCGACGCACACACACTCCGAACCGAGACAAGCGAACCGAGCGGTTCGGATGTTTTTTCATGAACATCATATATATATATATATATGTATATGTATATATGTGTGTATATATATGAATATATATGATATGTATGTATGACACAATTTATTAATGTGATTATCTCATAATGTCTTTATATATTTGATATTGAACTCTTTGGGGTTCCATATTGTAATGTTATCCCATGTGTTCCTCAGAGAGTCCATTAACAGTCTGAAGAGGAAGTATTTGCAGTCCTCCGAGCCCACTGACAGTGATGCCGCCATAGAGAGGACGCTCAATGAGGTGGCCAAGGAGGGATGTCAGTTCCTATTGGATGAAGTCTTCCTAGACCTCGAGGTAAGAAGAGCTCTTATTGGACTGATCCATATTTATTGGATGTTTAAAGGGTGTTCGTTGTATTTTTAGTAGGGATTTTAATAATTAACCGTTTAACTGACAAGTTGATGAGTTTTATCAGTTAAACCGTTAAAAACAACATTATGAAAAAAAAAATTATATATATATATATATATATATATATTAGGGGTGTAACGGTACGCAAAAATCACGGTTCGGTACGTACCTCGGTTTTAAAGTCACGGTTCGGTTCATTATCGGTACAGTAAGGGAAAGAAATGCAAACATTAAACTGCAGGTTGTTTATTACTATAAACCTTTTTTTAACAATTTGTTTACACTTTTTTAAACACTTTTTAATAAAACATAATAAATAAAATATATAGAAAATAAAAAAAGAATAAGAAATAAAATACTGCTGCAAAGTTCTCCACTAAATAAAATACTCTCAGTCTCAAACCAATATCACATAATAAAATATAATGAAAAATATAAATAAATAACTATGGATTGCAGTGCAGCATTATCAATCCCAGCTTGTCAACAACCGAGTATGGTCGTAGATCAGCTGCTATAAAAACACCAATTGCTTTCATTATTGCGTTGGCCCGATCGGAATTACCAGCAAAGGTCTGTTTAAATGCCAACGGGAGCTGCGTTTGAATTACGGTCGTTTTTTTCCTTGTAGTAGTGATGTTCACACTCGCTTGATGCCTTTTCAAGTGCGTTAACAAGTTTGAAGTGTTGCCAGAAACATACCCGATCATTACTGAGCAACGTCGGCACACTGCTTTCGTCTTATCGACTAGTCTTTGTCCGTTGACGTATTTCACTGGGAAACCGAAGTGTTCCCAAACAGGAGACCTTAATATGGGTGGCTCTTCAAGCTCCGGCTTGTCCGTACTGTCTATGGGCTTGTCTGCATTGGCCATGACGCTAGCTAGCGAGAGGCTGGGCTAAAGCGTGCTGTGTATGTTGTTGTACAGCGCGCGGTGTGTGATTTTTTTTATTTTTTTCCCCAAACCACTTCAGCTGGAAATCCCGCCCTGCAGTCGATTTCATTGGTTTAGGTTACAGTGACGGCGGGTAGGTTTAGAGATCAGTGTTTGGTGTAGGCAATCTGTACAGTGATTGACATATTGAAATGACCAATGAAAACTTTAGAATCAGCTGCAGGGCGGGATTTGCGCTGAACGCGGAGACTTCCGCCACTTAATATGTTCGTGTGGAAACACGAAAATTGACCTATGTTCCGCACACAAAAGATTGCATTCGGTGCACATGTGCACCATACCAAAAGCCCTGTACCGAAACGGTCCGGTACAAATACACGTACCGTTACACCCCTAATATATATAATTTAAAACAGTTTGTTGCGTGGTAAAATAAAAATAGGCTAAACAATCTATTTCTTAACTGCTAGTTTACTTTCTATCGCAAAGGTTGTGTTACATGTTAGGAAAAAAAAATCATTGGCATCCCTAATTTGTAGCAAAGAATTTCTTTTATTCTAAGTACCGTATTGGTCCGAATATTATATTAATATTATATACCTGAAAGAATATAATATATTTTCCTAGAAAAAAGTATGAAAAAGTGGGGTCGTCTTATAACAGGGGTCTAGAAATTCAGCTGTTCAAGTCGCACTACGTAAGGGATGCCACCTATTTCAACAGCCAATAGAAATCAGCTATAAACTATAGAAATAAAATGATCGATAATCCATGGATTATGAATGTTACAAACAGCTAGTCGAAAAAGCAGAGTTTTAGACGGAGCCTCAACGAGTGCCCGAAAGCACGATAACGTTATATGGTGGAGAGAGAGAGAGAGACTGAAGAGAGAGCGAGAGAGAGAGCGAGAGAGCGAGAGAGAGAGAGAGCGAGAGAGAGAGAGAGCGAGAGAGAGAGAGAGAGAGAGAGAGAGAGAGAGAGACTGAAGAGAGAGAGAGAGAGAGAGAGAGAGCGAGAGAGAGAGCGAGAGAGAGAGAGACTGAAGAGAGAGCGAGAGAGAGAGAGAGAGAGAGACTGAAGAGAGAGAGAGAGAGAGAGAGAGAGAGAGCGCGAGAGAGAGAGAGAGAGAGAGAGAGAGAGAGAGAGAGAGAGAGCGAGCCCAGCGGCGTTAGAACAAAGCCGTGACTCAGAGAAATAAAACGTGTTTTCGCCGATTCATCACTAGAAGTGTAACTGGAGCAAGCATCTCACTATCACTAACGTTCTCCACATTCATACATAGACGAAACAAATTATTATATTATATCCAGGTACAAAAAGCCTGGAAGTCGAAAGTAGAATGGAAGTACAACGAGGCGTTGTCATGGAGATGTAAACACCGTCTAAAAATGCAAACAGCCAGAGGAAATGTTACCGTGGTCCTCAAAGCGGCCGCATCCAAGAGATTGACAGGAGAGGGTGTGATTACGTGACAGAAAATCTAAATGATTACCAGAGCAGTCATTCAGCTGAAGGCCTTGGAAATATTTACCGTTAATTTAAATGTGACACTTTCATTTAAAAAGATATTGAACATTTAAAAAAAATGGTAAAAGTTGTTAAAAACAACAGCCTACCTTGTTTTATTCAATGTGTTTTTATTAGAATTATCTTCAAATAAAATTATTTTCTTCATGAAAACGGTATTTGGCTTTTAGTAGTATAAGTATTTTTCCAAAAATAAGTCTTAAAAAAGGGGGGCTGGGGGGGTCGTCTTAAATTCGGACCTATACGGTAATTGGTATTTTGTATTATAAAATAATTGCAAGTGTGTCAATTAATGTGAAATTTGGCAAATGTTTTGTGGCAGCAAAAACACATTACCAAAAGTACAACAACTTTTCACTGCTTCTCACTGCATTGCTGCTGTTTTTTCAAAGATAGTATGTTAGCATATAAGTACTAGGTGTGACTTAGTGGCATGACACATGAATAAAATATTACATCATATCACTAGGTAACTGAGTCAGTTCAACTGATTTACAAAATGGTCCAATGCATTTCATTGCTTTGATTTTGACATTGCATTGAGCAGCATCACCTGAATGAGCTGCTGACTAGGAAGTGGCTGACGGGCTCTCATGCTGTGGACACCATCTGTGTGACAGTGGAGGACTACTTCAATGACTTCAACAAGATCAAGAAACCCTTCAATCAGGTAGGATGGGAGCAGAACACTTTACTCTTATTGGGACTTTAGTTTATTCACCGTATCCGCCAGAGTTAGATAAGTCCATACATACCCTTCTCATCTCCGTGCGTGTTGTAACTCTGTCTGACGCACCCACCGGTAGCCTAGCTTAGCACAGATCCTGGAGGTAACCGGCTCCATTTAGCCTACTGCTCCCAGTAAGTGACAAAATAACGCCAACATTTTCCTATTTACATGTTGTGATTTGTATAGTCACAGCGTGTACAAATAACAAGGTCACATGACACACAGCCATCTTCTAACCGTAAACATACTGGGAACTATATTCTCAGAAGGCGAAGCACTGCTACTTCTGCTACTTGGGCGGAGTGATTTGCTCGCAGCACCTGAGAAGCCCCGTGGTGAGGAGCAGAGAGTAACAACGGTGCTTTTCAGGTGTTGCGCTAATCACTCCGCCCAAGTAGCAGTGCTTCGCCTTCTGAGAATATAGTTCCCAGTTTGTATACGGTTAGAAGATGGCTGTGTCACATGTGACCTTGTTATTTGTACACGCTGTGACTATACAAATCACAACATGTAAATAGGAACATGTTGGCGTTATTTTGTCACTTACTGGGAGCAGTAAGCTAAATGGAGCCGGTTACCTCCAGGATCTGTGCTAAGCTAGGCTAGCGGTGGGTGCGTCAGACAGAGTTACAACACGCACGGAGATGAGAAGGGTATGTATGGACTTATTTAACTCTGGGGGATACGGTGAATAAGACAAAGTCCCAATAAGTCGGCGTGTTCCTTTAAAGCATTTTTCCGCTTTGTGCATCTCGCAGCAAAATAACAGTTAAGCTAAGGATGGTGATTTGGTCATTGCCTAGGAGGAAAAAAAGAAGAACAAAAAGACGCTACTGCAAAACTGAAAGCTCTGTCTGATCGGGGCTTAACTGTGCTGTGCATTGATAAATTCATGGCGCTGTCCGTGGTGCTGAAATAGCAGACAGATTTGTAGTTCAGACTTTTTCTCTGAGTCCTGCCCTTCTGCAAAAAGTGCATTTTGAATAGAGATTATTAATATGATTTTATAATATGTTGGCTGTGGTGTGTGCAGGAGATGACGGGCGAAGCCCTGCGCAGGGTGGTGGTGGAGTACATTAAAGCAGTGATGCAGAAGAGGATCACCTTTAAAAACGCCGATGAGAGGAGAGAGGGAGCTGAGAGGATGATCAAAGAGGCTGATCAGTTCAAGTTCCTCTTCAGAAAACTGGCTGCCGTGAGTTCACGTATAATGGTTTCACGATACTGCAACATTATTTACTTTCAGCCAAGCATTACAGTTGTAACTAACAATTAACTACTGCGTTGAGTTTAACAAATCCGTCAAACAATAGCAATGCTGTCCAAACACTTTCTGCCACACAGTGTGGCTGAATAGATCCAGTGTGCACACTTCTCGGCCAGTGTAGACATGATGCAACAGTTGGCGTGGTAATGACAGGAAGGCCCTTAAAGGTTGGAGGGGCACGCCTAACTTTGGTGGATTGTTGGGTGCAGGGTGAAGACACAGACCGGCTTTGTGGTGCCATCGCTGCCATCGCAGAAGTCTTCAAGCTGACTGACCCCACGCTGCTGTTCCTGGAGGTCACCACTCTGGTGTCCAAATACCCTGACATCAGGTATACACAGTCACTAGTCTCACATTGCCAGACCTGGAGTATGGTCTGGCTACACCGCTTATTTATTCTGGGATAGGGGGGGGGGGGAACACTCTGGCTTGTTTGTATTTCTTCAAACCAGTCACAACCGTCCTGGGCAGCACTAAGCCCCGGATGCAGTGACGATGGCCTTGCAAAATAGATAGCAGAGATAGCGGGAGGGGAGGGATCGGACGCCAGGTTTTATCCCAGCACTGCACATTCGTTAAGCCAGACTACACAGTCTCACACACACACACACACACACACACACACACACACACACACACACACACACACACACACACACAGGACGATATTCAACACATCAAGCCTACAGTGCATAAACCTTTTTTTAACATTTAACATTGAATCATGTTATAATAAAGGTTTTTATTAACATTGATCAGCAGAAAACAAAGTATAGCATTTAAGCATATTTGTGTAGGATGTGAACATCTGGCCCAGTCACTCAAGATAATCCACAGACCTGATTGTGAGCGGTTTCATGTAGGAACTATTTTCTTTCTACCGAACTACACCCCAACCAACAATACCACCGCGCAGAATGAGAGCTACTAATGGACGAAAGGCTCATGCTTGTGACAGCGCGTGATGTGAACATTAATGGTTTTCTCGGCGGCCGAGCTGTGCTGTTAGCCTCTCGTCCATCAGTATGCTTCCTTCTGCACGATGATGCGGTTGGTGGTTGTAGTTCCGTAGAAATCAAATAGTTTCAACTCCCAACCAGGTCTGTGGATTATCTTGAGTAACCCGGGTCATGATTTCTAGAAAAGAGACATTGCTGTTGAGTTTTTCAAATGAACACAAAAAAAGCTGAGTGCCATCTAGTTCCATTATATTGGAGAGAAGGCAGACATCTCCACGGCTGATATCTCCAACACTACTATCTAGTAGAGCCCGACCGATAAAGGATTTTTAAGGCCGATATCGATACAAATATTTGGGGATTTAAAAATCCGATATTCCAATATACCGGCCTATATATATATTTTTTTAAATCCAGAAACGCGTAACAAAACATAAACAGATTTTCACAGATTAGTTATTTGTAGATGTGAGTCCTCACTAAAATAATATGATAATGCAGTATAAAAATTAACTTTTTTATTTGCACAACAGAACAGAGGAACATCAAAATATATTAAAGTTCTGATAAATAAAATGTATAAAAATACAAACTTAAGATATGAAACTAAAAGGGTTAAACACGAGTGTAGCCAATAGGGAGGTTGTAGAGCGCCCTCTGGTGGACAGACTATGCAACACCAACACTCAGAACATGGTTGAAGGGGGTTTCGTCCGTTTTTATTTTATTTTTTAAATATTCATTTATCGGCCATTATAAATGCCGATACAGATAGTTTGGAAAATGCCTAATATCGGCCCGCCGATATATCGGTCGGGCTCTACTATCTAGATTGATAAATAGTTCTACAAGTAAGAGGTAAAATATGTATTTAGATTTTTGGGGTGAAGTGTCCCTTTAAACATTAACACTAAGGTTTTTGGCCCCTCCTGCTCTCTGTAGGGAGGAACACATCCAGGCGTTACTGGCCGTGCGTGGCGATGCCAGCAGGGAAATGCGGCAGATGATCATAGGGACTCTCAGCGAGAACAAAGTGTCCTACTCTGGTGTCACACAGCCCATCTTCAAAGACATCACCGTGCCCACCATGACCATGACAACCATGACCTCCATGGCAACTGCAAAGCTGCTCAAATAAAGCCAATAACCCTAAACACTATTTCCACCTTCTAACACGATAACATAAGCAAACTTCTTTTTCCAGACACTGTTATTTTGAATTGTTTAACGGAGCTTGCCGTGTTCTCTGTCACTACCCTTATTCTGCTGTTTTAATTGTCACCCTGATCACGTCTGCTTCAACAAAATAATAAAATCATAGTTGTAAGAAAGTGTGGTATGACTACTAATTAGAGGTCGAAGAATTACAGGATGCTTTTTTCTTTTCTTCCTCCTCTTCCTTCTTTCACAAGTTACACACACTAAGTTAGTGAACAAAAGGACAAGAAAGCCAGGAGGAAACATTAAACAGGCCCTTATATTATAGGGTCCTGATTTCAAATGAGAAAATACCATGAAGTAAATGGAGTACCACAGGAAGTATGTTACTACACAGGAAATAGGTCAAACAGATAATGAATATAGAAATACAGTACATAATGAAGTAATGCTATGTAATGTTGGATTGAAGGTCTTTAGCTAATGAAATTGAACTAAAAACTTGACTTAGCTAATATTCCTAGCTGAGATGACAGTTCAAAAAATATCACTAGATGCTCTGCTGTTCAGCTCAGATAAATCATTTACAGAATTTTGATAGTTTTTTTTTTTTAAAACAGATTTAATTAGCAAAAACACAATTCTGTACTTCTAATTTAGTCCTCAGAGTCGTATACATGAAAACATCACTATCGAAGTAGGTTCTAAACAACGCATCAAGTTTATCAAAACATCACAATATTGTACATATTTAACTGAATTTTAATCATTGTATTATTTTCATTAAATCGACACGACTAATTGTCATCAAAACAGTTTGTGGTCATTTCAACAACAATGTGCAGATAGGAGAAGAATGTGCTATCTATGCAGATGTCATATAATATGAACGATGAAAGGCGGTAATGCGCATGCTGTACCTTCAATAAACAAGAAGATGGTGAAGAAAATTATGGCAAGAAATGAAAGTGCAGATTTAATGAGAGAGGTTCGGGTTATAAACTTTTTACTGACGGATGAAAAGATACAATTACAGAGAATTAAAAAAAAAAAATAAAAAAATCTTTATTTATTCGGGTAAGTCGATTGAGAACAAATTGACGACCTGTCACATTCACACAGTTGCACATTCATGCCTGGAAGCTGCCCAGTACAACCACAGTCTGATCTGCTGGCCACTGAGCAGCTCCACAAGGGCACCTCAGTGGTGGTAATGAGGGAGGGACAAGTGCTGCTCTTTTACTTTCCCCACCCAGATTTGATCCTGTCGGTCTGGGGATCTTTAACCTCTAGGCCACCACTCCCAATACAGGCTCTGCACTTTCGGTTGAGATTTGCAAACGAACTTCAAATGTGTATAAGACGGTTGAGATGTACCCATATTGATGGCTTAAAAATGCATTGAACAAATAAGAAACCAAACAAAGTTCTAGTCTGTAGTGACTCTGTAACGTTAGTGCTCTGTAGTCTTGTGTCAGGGGAGTTCAGTGATCGTCAAGATTTACTATTTGAAATAGTGGCAATTTATTTCAAATACAATAAGGGAGTGGCGTCACATTCATTTTGATTCCTGTTCATATGGGCACGTTAAAATAAATAAATAGGTAAGTTAATGAGAGTTTATTTCAACATCGCAGGGAAAGGAAAAATCTGCAAACGGGCAGTGTAGGAGTCCAGCAGGTGGCAGTAATGCAACACTAAAGGATGCAAGCTGCCGTTCGACGTCAAAGAAGAAGACGATGAAGTCAGGAACAGGACGTTGCGTCTAATCTGAGAACCTGCAGGCTACTGAACATGAATAAACCTGTTTAGCTTCTGACACGACCTTAATAACAGAGTGTCTATCTGTCCCACATATCTGCTGGGACCACGGACAGCTGGACTTGAATTGGGTAAGAGTATTTGACCGCACAACTGACGTTAATGTGGCTACTGGTGTTCACTGCTCAGCAGAGCTAAGGTAACGCTCTAACCAGCTTACGTTAGGCGAGCAGCTAACAGCGGCTACCGCCATAAACAAAACCGTTTGTTTCAGTGAAAAAAATGGATTTCTCACGTACTATATCTTCCCCGTTAACGCTGCCGTTCCTGGCTCGTTATTTTGTATTAATGTTTGCCAGGTTGCAGGAGGCATTCAGGGTCGAAGAGAGATAAACAAGCTAGCGTCGCTCATAAAGCTGAACCGGTGTTGCACCGAAATACCGGGATGTAAATTAACGCTACGGTCGCGAGGTTTACACGGTGGGCGTTAAAGTCGTTCACTTAAGTCTGGACGCTACGTGTCTTAGCTAACGCTGTGTTGGACCTGAAAGATATATCGTGTAGTGATGAATCAGGACACATACATAGTTCAGTTGTTATTCATCAGTATTGAGGGTCATGCCCTGCTGGGCACCCTAACATGGTTATTGGTTACATGGCTATATCAGTTGTTAGTAAATAATCAAAACCAGAAAATGATTTATTGCAAATAGAGGTGCAACGATGAATCAATTAATCGATTAGTTGTCAAATATTAAATTAATCGCCAACTATTTTGATAATCGATTAATCATTTGAGTCATTTTTTTTATTAAAAAAAATAAGATTTCTCTGATTCCAGCTTGTTAAATGTGAATATCTTCTAGTTTCTTCTCTCCTCTGTGACAGTAAACTGAATATCTTTTGAGTTTTGGACAAAACGAGACATATGAGGACGTCCTCTTAGGCTTTTGGGAAACACTGATCCACATTTTTCACCATGTTTTGACATTTTTGTAGATCAAACAACTGATCGATTAATCGAGAAAATAATTGACAGATTAATCGACTATGAAAATAATCGTTAGTTGCAGCCCTAATTGCAAAGTAAGTATCACTTACAAGGAATTTGCCGTGGTTGTTGGTGCATACGTTAACATATCAAACATTAATATGAAATAAGCAAACAATAAATACAGAAACAAATATGTTTAACATTAACAAAGAAGACCCTGTATGGATTAGTGTCCATATCAGTATAATATCAATATGGAGCATCCATAATACAGAGAATGAAGGTTATTGGAGAAGAATTTCCAGAAGAAAATGCATGTGATTGGTGTAAGCATTGTGGCATCACTCTGCTGCCAATGTTTGAACTGATTCACATTATCGTGTACAAAATCTATTTTCCTATGATTTAGGACTGTTTATGTTGTATGGTTATGTTGTATTGTTTTCAACTGTGGCAGAGTAATTTCCTTAATTTCCACACGTAGTTTCTTGCCTCATTGTCTCCGTTATTGATTGCAGACCGAAGTAGGCTAATTGAAATCACTATCCATGTGCAGTATTGGATGTATTGGTCCTAAAATACTTTAAACTTCAACGCTTAAATGCACCTTGTTATTTATAATAATAATAAAGTAATAGTTACTAATGTAAATAGCATGTATCTACATAGAATTCATAAAGAATATTCATCAAGAATATAAAAAGGATGTTAGGACTTCAACTAGCTAAGTCATCAAAATGCCTATTTTGGTTCTTGATTGTCCTCATTGTCTATTTTCGTAGGAGTGTAACCTCCTTCCTTTTCTCTGCTTCTATAGACCAGTTCAGACTGACTCAGTGTACCAAAGGCTCTGTGATATACCAGTAGCTACAAAGGACCCTTTGTTAAACACACAACCATGCGCATGCACATTCAAACTAATCTATCTTAGAAGAGAATGTCAGTCTTTGGTTCACAAAGTTCACAGTCATAGGCAACCTGTGATAAGGGGGCACAAGTAGACACTGTTCAGCTACAAAAAAAAAAAAAAAAAATACAGGCCAAGAGCCAAAACTGTTGCTTGAAAACTGATCATACATTTTCAATTTTGTAATTTCATTGTAGGGCTGGTTGCACTTTATGTTTGAAGCCAGTATCACTTTATTTAATATGAACAAAACATTTTTTCCATGTTATGATGCATTACACTAGGGCGGCCCCCTCTTAGTTGATTAGTCGACCAATCGGTGGTTTTGGTCTTAGTCGACTACGATTTCTTTAGTTGATTAGTCATTTTTTTAAATCCTTTTTCATGCTGAATGACTTATATCGAAGAAACTTATAAGCACGTCTGTTGTAAAAAACAAGTTTTAAAGTGGTGCTTTTGCATGATTGTTTGTGAAGAAACCCAGTTTTTACAGATCTGTCAATAAATCAACTAAACGAGTAGACGCCAAACCCACGAGTGTTAAAGCTGTAGTGCGTAGTTTCTGTCGCCCCCCGGGAGGAATTCTAAGTAATGGCGACAACACTGTTGGCGCGTCCACATGATACAAGCCTTCCGTGATCGTGCCCCCCCTCCACGCAGTTGCTAGTAGCCAAGGAGGACACGGAGGATTAAAAAAACATGACGGACTCTTCAGAAGAGGTCATTATCTTCACTCGAGTTTCTGCGCAGGAAAGTCACCAAGACGCCACAATCTTCTGAACATAGTCATACTGAGAAATACAGAGAGAATTTTGAACATTAACTAGCCATTTGGCTGGTGGCGAAAAAAGTTAATTTCGAACCCTGGTCCCACACACACACTGTGAAATTGTGAACGACATATGGTCCCATCTGATTTGACACAGTTTGATGTTGCTCTGCTGTTAAATCCAGGACTCTAACCAGAGGGGCTCATAGTGAAGACAGTCACATCGGTGTTGTGTTGGCGTTTGGCTGACAGCTCTTTTTCTTCTTTCAGGTTCATCCCGTTAACTGAAGTTTCTCCCTTCATCCACTCATCATGGTGGACTACTACCAGGTTTTAGGAGTACGGAGAGATTCGTCTGCAGATGAAATAAAGAAAGCGTGAGTTGATTAAGTTTGAAATGTTATACAGTCATGTGAAAAAATTAGGACACCCATGCTAAAGTTGACTAAAAAGAGGAATAAAAAAATAATCTTTTGGAAATTGATCTTAATGCCTTAATTAAAAAAAAATGAGGAAAAATCCAATCTTTAAGGACACCAATTTTCTTTGTGAATGAATAATGTATCGTAAATAAATAAATGTTCTTCCTTAAAATACAGGGGGCATAAGTCAGTACACCCCTATGTTAAATTCCCATAGAGGCAGGCAGATTTTTATTTTTAAAGGCCAGTTATTTCATGGATCCAGGATACTATGTATCCTGATAAAGTTCCCTTGGCCTTTGGAATTAAAATAGCCCCACATCATCACATACCCTTCACCATACCTAGAGATTGGCATGGGGTACTTTGCATAAAATCATCTCTCAATGCAAATCAAACCAGCTATTAGGTTAACTGTAATAAAACCATGCCAGTCTCTAGGTATGGTGAAGGGTATGTGATGATGTGGGGCTATTTTAATTCCAAAGGCCAAGGGAACTTTATCAGGATGCATAGTATCCTGGATCCATGAAATAACTGGCCTTTAAAACTGCAAAACTCAAAAATCTGCCTGCCTCTATGGGAATTTAACATAGGGGTGTACTTACTTATGCCGCCTGTATTTTAAGGAAGAACATTTATTTATTTACGATACATTATTCATTCACAAAGAAAATTGGTGTCCTTAAAGATTGGATTTTTCCTCATTTTTTTAAATTAAGGCATTACGATCAATTTCCTAAAGATGAGTTTTTTTAATTCCTCTTTTTAGTCATCGTTAGCATGGGTGTCCTAATTTGTTCACATGACTGTATTTAGGCTGCGATGTTCTGAAACACTTGAGCAGACAGCAATGCTATCATCTTGTTGCCCTGGCTGGCAGCTCTCCAGCTAATGAATGACTCCCTATAGGCTGGTTACCTTTCTATGGAGCTTCATCAACAACACGCAGCTCTTTTTTGTAGAGTGTGAAGGGAAGTCTCACATTTGTAAAGTCAGAACGAGTTATTGATTTAAACAGTTAGGACATGTGTCCATATAGCGTTTTTCCTCTGGCAGACAAGTGCTAGGGTGCGCTTCATCCCTGCTGTTTATCCAGAAAACAAATTCAGTGTCTGACCGATCTGCCCCCAAAAATGGGCTTTTCAGGCTACATTTACATTGCTACGTTTTGGCTTTTTAACTGGAGTTTTGAGCCAAAAGTGATTGCCGTGCACAAACGTGTTTTTAGCTCCAGTAGAAGAACTAATCTCTGTTTTAAACTAACACGCACAACCCGCATATCTAATCAACGTTCTTGTATAATGGGCATGCGTGTGCCGGGGTGTACAGGAGGCCACATGTATACTCTGCCTGTTGCTGGTAGTTGCCATGGTAACGTTAGTAGCTTAGTCTCAGAGAACGAGACGTCATGATCCAATCAGGCGGCGAAACATTGGCATCAGTGTCGGTGTTGCCAAAGGTCTCCGTTTGCGGCTGTTGGGACTGCAACACAACCCCACGCAGATTCCAAACCAAAAGGCGGTCAAACGTGTTTAAAATGTCTCTGGCTCAGCGGCTCTGAAACGCCAGAGCAGTGTCAATGTGAGGTGTAGGGCTGCACAATATATTGTTTTTTTAATCGCCATCGCAATATCAACTGGCGCAATATACACATCACGAAAGGCTGCGACATATCCCGAAAGACACTCAATCTTTTGTGTTAGTTGAAAGAAAATATCAGTAGAAAACTTCTTTTTTTAGTGGTGCCTTTTTATATGCAATTCAGTTTTCTATTTGTTCAAAAAAAGAATGTTAGAAATGATTTCCTTTCATCCCTTTGTTGTATTTGAGAAGAATACTGAAAGCAGCATAACTGAGCACACTTTTATATCTGTTTATTTATCGCAAGTAATATCGCGATATTCAACAATGTTATCACTAGGGATGGGAATCCCCAGAGGCCTCACAATCTCATCACGATACTTATGTCACGATTCGATATTATTGCGATTTTAATCATATTGCAATATTCTGGGATATATTGCAATTTATTACCTTGTTTCCAAATTTCAAATGATGTCCCCAAAAAGGAAACTAAAAAGATACATTAATCTGTTTGTTCATCTCACTTCAATTTCATTGCTGCAAAATGGGATTGTCAAGCAGACAAACTGACCATATAATAATATATCGATACTTGGCGTCTGTGTATCGATACAGTGTTACCACGGAAAATATCGCGATACTATGCCGAATCGGCATAGTATCGCGCCCCCCCACCCACCCCTAGTTATCGCATTGTGCATATTTTCCTCATATCGTGCAGCCCTAGCGAGGTGTAAACTAGGCATGGGCCGGTACGAGATTCTGACGATATGATAACCTTCAGCAAAAGTATCACAGTCTCACGGGATTGCGGTATTGCAATTACAACTTTAAAATGTATTATTTTGAAATGTCTGGGTAAAAAAAAACTACTTTTTCCCCCCATTGAACTCAAATGTATTTTATTTTTAAATACACTGGCAGGAAGAGGGATCTGTAAACTGCACTTTCTCTCCTTGACGACTCATAAAAGTATAAAAGTAAAATAGCTCATACCCCAGGAACGGTATCCCGGAAAATTTTAGGGTTTTTTAAACCTTAACTTTTTCAAACCGCGGTATACCTTGAAACCAGTAACCGGCCCATCCCTAAAGTAAGTGTAAACGCAACAAAAGATATTCGTTTTTTAAACCAACGTAGACGTAGCTATGTAAATGTAGCCCCTTCTACCATTATGTTAAATAAAGGAATACAAAATATATGAAAGATCTACTGAAAAATAGGACATTTCTAGAAACAATCTGTGATATGTAACATTATTCCAACATTATTCCAGGATTTATAGGATGAAGAGAGGAATAAAAAAAATGTTAAACCAAATGTTACACCAAACATTCAACTAAATAATTCACATTTGATCAGTCGCGGTCTCCACGATTAGCTAATTGCATGCTTTCAATCCTCGATTTTGAAACGATTAGTCGTTCAGCCCTAATAACCACAGCATTTTAATGTTTTCCAGTCGAGTTATTGAGCAGCCGTCCTCTTCCTTCTGTCCTCGTGTAGCTACAGAAAGCTGGCCTTGAGGTGGCACCCTGATAAAAACCCGGAGAACAAGGAGGAGGCTGAGAAGAAGTTCAAGGAGCTGTCCGAGGCGTATGAAGTCCTGTCAGATGGTTTGTATCCCAACTCTCTGTACAAGTCTGCACACAAACACCAGAAACCAGTGAAGCTCTGCACGGTAGTTAATGGAGTGGAGCATATAGCAGTAGCCCCCAAACTCTGGAATGAGTTGCCCCTTCATATTAGACGCCAGACTCAGAGAGACAGAGCCTTTAGTGTTGCAGCCCCATCCCTCTGGAACATCCTCCCTACAGATATCTGAAATACTACATCCCTGGACATATTTAAAAAACTCCTAAAACACCAGCTGTTCACCACAGCCTACAACCTCCCTTAGCTTAGCCACAGTAATTCTGTAAAGTGTCCTTGAAAGGCGCTATATAAATAAAAATTATTATTATTATTATTATTATTATTATTATATTAGGCTGGCCCCTACACCACCTGTTTTCAAATCCTGTCTTAAAACATATGCTTATTCTCAGGTTTTAACACACTAGAATAGTTTTCTATCCTTTCTATATTCTTGTCATTTTGCTGTTATACGGTTTGTTGTTTTTGTGTTCACTGTGTTCTTTCTATGTATTTGTTCTCTCTGATTATACAGCACTTTTGGTCAACTGTTGTTGTTTTTTTAAATGTGCTTTGTTAATAAATTTGGATTTGGAATACCGACAAGACAGGGTCTGAGGGGTGTAGACGAGTTCCTCCTCCTCCTCCTCTCGGTCCTGGTACTGTTGTGATTCTACTTTTGAGATTTTTCACTTTCCTCCTCCAGCTAACAAGAGGAGCACATATGATCGCTATGGCAAAGAGGGACTGACAGGGAGCAACGGAGGAAGGGGTAAGAATGTGTGTGTGTGTGTGTGTGTGTGTGTGTGTGTGTGTGTGTGTGTGTGTGTGTGTGTGTGTGTGTGTGTGTGTGTGTGTGTGTGTGTGTGTGTGTGTGTAGCTGGTTTTAGCTTGAACACATATATCAAGTATGACACTAAATGATGACTCCTATCCATTTCACTACAGCAGAAAAGTTTGCAGGGTGTTTCAATGTGAAGATCCAGTTATGATGTAATTGTAGTTGTTGCTTGTTCCTCCATATTTTAAGCAAACTACAGCTTAGCCATGTTTGCCTTTTGTCAGGTTGTCAGCAGCGTTTGTTGAACCTGCAGTTCATCGGGGAATCAGCGCCTTTCTTCGCCCACTATACCGTAAATAGCGCTGTAGCAAAGAATTAAGTACTTTTGCTATGATACGGCTGAGTGCAGACTGCGATATTCCCACTGCTGATGCTATGACTGTTTGAAATGATCCTGATTCCAATATTTGTAATGTAGCGAGGAGTGAACAACTGCTGGAGTGGAATGTGAACGCTGAGTCAGAGATTCAATGTCATCATCACTTTGCGCTTCCCCTCCCGTCTCTTTATGGGAAACTCCCACTTTCCCCTTGACCCCTCCCATGAATGCATATGCATAACACGGAAAAGCACAATTTGCCATTTTCAGGTCCTCGCCATGCTTTTATGCGAAACAAATACGCCTGAAGTGGCAGAAAAAGCGTTAGTACATCTGGCCCTGTGTGTCAGTCGCAGCAGAGTTGGCTGCTGGGTAATTCAACAGAAGCACAGTTTGATGTTGAATGGAACAGATGGAGATGGCTGGAATCGGGCTGTTATTTGGTTTTGGTCCGTGTTTACACTGTTTATTAAACAGTTTTCATTGACGTTTCAGGTGGCCATTTCCACAACGGAAATCATTTCCATGAACCATTCACATTCCGCAACCCAGACGACGTCTTCAGGGAATTCTTCGGAGGCAGAGACCCATTTGCAGACTTTTTTGGTAAGTCACACTATTTCAGTGTGAAGAAGTTGGTACGTCATTATGTCTGCCACTGCTTTAGTTGAGTTTTTACCCCAATGCAGATTTGAAAAATGTCAGCCTGAATCATAATCTTTCTCATCTCCTGCACCAGTTTTAATATACTTTTCTACTCCCATTCCTCTTGTTTTCTGTCCTGTTCTCTCAGGTGCAGATCCATTTAGTGATGATCCATTTTTCGGCAGTGGCCGGCGGCACCAAAGTCGAGCAAATCGCAGCCGGACAGGCAGCCCGTTTTTCGGGGGCTTTGTCGGTTTTCCTCCCTTTGGCGCTGGCTTCTCACCTTTTGACCCAGGTAAGACATGCAGCAATGAATAAATAAACAAAACATCACACAGTGGTTGCAAACCACTGTCACCAGTTTAAATGAGTCTCTCTCTCTCTCTCTCTCTCTCTCTCTCTCTCTCTCTCTCTCTCTCTCTCTCTCTCTCTCTCTCTCTCTCTCTCTCTCTCTCTCTCTCTCTCTCTCTCTGTCCTGTTTATCACAGGCTTCGGTTCTTTTGGCTCTATGAGCCCCATGGGTCATATGGGTCACATGGGTCACATGACAACCATGGGCAGTCTGGGAGGTGGAGGCTTCACCTCTTTTTCCTCCACCTCCTTTGGGGGAGGAGGAGGAGGTGGTGGTGGAGGAGGCATGGGCAACTTCCGCTCTGTGTCCACCTCCACCAAGATCATCAACGGCAGGAAGATCACCACTAAAAGGTACATATTAACTGCTGACCAGCTACACCACACATACATTCTGGGATAGAAGAAAAAAAACGTATCTGGGTTGTTTTCATTTCTTTAAACCAATCACAATCGTCTAAGGCGGGGCTAAGCTCCAGACGCAGCGACGGTGGCTCTGCTAAATAGTCTCGGGAAGGAACTTGTTTCGGTGGAACATTTGCGAACTGAAAAAAGCAAAAGCCACATACAATATTAAATGAAGCTAACGGTTCATACAATACAGTAATGTGAGCTATATATATATATATATATATATATATATGTATATATATATATATATATAAATTAGCTGGATACATGGTTAAATGTAATTTCCTCTTACCAGTGTATCGCCATGTGTACTTCCCACTAATCGGCCCTAAAACGTCCCAGTTAGAGAGTCCCGAAATGTTGGCATTTGCAGGATGGCTCTCCTATCGTTGCCAGCGACTGTTTCTGGTTCCTTAAGGATTGAGAATTGACCAGCAGTAATTGTTTCATCTGTGTCTTTATCCTGCCTAGCTCCACAATCGGTGGGCAAACACGCTGGCATGTCACTGTTAGATAGTAAATGCCGTAAACATATTCTTTGTAAATCTTTACAATCATTCACTGAAAGAAGCAAGCAGTCCTGCCTTGTTGAAAGATCCAAATTTTCTTCAAAACTTGCGTGTAGCTTTCTGCTCGGAGGTTGTGGTTGTTTCCTGTAGCAAAGGGATTTTAAAGTGCCCATATTATGAAAAAATCACTTTCTGGGATTTGGGGTGTTATTTTGTGTCTCTGGTGCTTCCACACACATACAAACTTTGAAAAAAATCCATCCATGCTGTTTAGAGTGAGATACGGTTTCTGAATGTGTCCTGCCTTCAGTCTCTGGGTGAGCTGTTCAAAATCGGCACGGCTTGTGACGTCACAAGCCGAAACGAGCAGGCTAACCACAACCATTAGCTCGTAGCGTTAGCATGCTAACGCTAACGCTAGCATGCTAACGCTAGCATGCTAACTCGTTCTCAATAGCAAAGCACTGCTACAACACACACAAGTTCACCATAATCTACAAAAGAACTACTTACATGTGCGCCCTCATTTAGAAGTCTCCCAGCTAATCCTGCCTTGTAACTGACCGAAGTTGTAGAAACAGCCTTTCTTTTACTGTCTATGGAGCTAGCTAGCTGACATGATCTACATCTGAGCTACTGCGCATGTGCAAGTGCAATCAAAGATAGTACAGAAGAAGAAAAGAGGTCTCACTCTGTAGCTAAAACAGAGACCAGCTGAAAAGAGGATCTGCAGCAGTGAGAGCGCTGCAGTACAACAAAAATATGGTGTTTTTTGAAAATTAAACCATGTAAACCTATTCTGGTACAACCTTAAAATACAATTATGAACCTGAAAATGAGCATAATATGGCTGCTTTAAGAACGGTAACACAGATGGCAGAAGGGGAGGGGCAAAGCCTAACATCCAGGTACTTCCGTTGCACCAGACTACATACTGACTTACTTGGATTATCCCAGTGACTGGTATCTGCCTTTAGACACTAAGGGCCCAATCGTGCACCCGGCGCAGCGCAAAGCCCGACACAAGTGTCTTTGCTAGTTTAAGACCGACGCAGTTGTCAGTTTCCCGTCCAGCGCCCGCGTCGTTTAAATAACAAATGCACCTGCGCCCGTCTGTGCGTGCTGGTCTTACAGCGAGGTGTGTTCAGGTGCATTCTTGACGTATTGCTATCTCGAGGCAGCGGAAAGTGACCATTGACCAACAAAAACCTGGTTTAAAGTCAATAACGCATCATTTCATTATTTTAACAGCGCATTAGTAAAATGCACCTAGGCTCGTGCACAGCTATGTTTGTTACACACACAGGGACACGCAGCAGCACACAAACATGCAAAAGATAAAAAATATTACAATATTACGTTTTTACGTGTATCGGCATTGGCCGGTACGCGGCTGCTGCATTCGCCGATAGTTTTTTCCCGGCATTATTTACAGACAGGCATCCACAGGCAGCTCTGTGTTGCTGGAGACGCTGCAGTTCACATGCAGACCATGCACTGCCCCTCCCCCATTAGCATAGTGCTGGTGCTGGAAGCCTGGCAGGCTTCCAGCACCATGGCAGTCTTAAATTACAAATCAAGCACTTTATTTCAATGGCTACTTTTCAGGTTTATTGTTTTCTTAAATTATTTAAATGTGTTGACAAAGGACATTTTGTGATGACCTGATTATATCTGTCTCATAATATGTCAGCAAGCAACGCATCATCAAGGCTGTGTTGTAGATGTTGATGAAAGCCTTTTACCCTTGCACAGTTAACCATATGCAGTGCACCCATCCATATGATGCACATTGCACACATAATTTGGGTGATATGAATGTTGATGATTGCAGAAGTGACACTGATCTGTGTTTTTGTTTATTATTTTTAAAGAAATGGCAGAGTAGATTCCGAAAACAAATCCAGTGTGGCAGGGTTTACATCTTTATGATGTAAATTGAGGGAGCAAAAGCAGTATCGGCTCCAAATATCGGCTCAAGAAAATCGGCAGCCTATATCGGTCATCGGCTAAGGCTGATGAAAAAAATCTCGGTATCGGCACTAAAAAAATCCATATCAGTCGATCCCTAATCCATTGTTGCTGAAATACTAACCAAACTGGAAACAAATGTATTAGGTGAAAAAATCTAAATTGTACTAAATTACAGTACATCTTCTGTTCCTTCATTTAAAAAATATATATTTATATTTTACTGTTTTATAAGCATTTTGTAATACATCCAAATCAGTTTGAGTGAAACCTCTTTTTTTCAGCCATTCACAGATTAAAACGGGAGTGAGAACAGCTGGTCTCTACACTCATTCAGAGCATTAGGTTGTGGGATTTTAAGAATCTCCTGAGCTGGATAAATTGCAAAACTGAATGACTTTTTTGTGCATCAAAGCTCAGATGAATCAAACATTAGACTAAAGATTTTGCAGGAGCTTTAACAAATAACTGGTCAAGGTTTTTACTTATAGCAGTGGTAGTGATCGTGTAGAAGTAGTGTTGAACTAGGTCAGACCTGTAACACTTCCAACACAGCTCGTGTCTGAATTAAAGGCTGTCACATTACGGTATGTAACCTACAACAGGTTGCATTGTCATCCATTATGTACAAAGAAAGTAAAATGTTAAAAATCTGTTTAATGAACCAGGAAACACACAGTAGTTGAAGGCATTCTTCCCACGTCGCATGGTGGCTGAGAGAGCTCAGCACACCTCGACTTACTGTAAGAATACACAGGCAAAGCACCACTTTGACAGCACATTTGTTGCAATTAGAAGAAGAAAAAAAACATTTACAAATTTGACAACACGTGGCGCAAAGAAACTCGCTACAAATACAGAAAAAAACAAGCTGAGACAGAAACACTGCAAGCCATACACAACACAACAGGTTTTCAGGAGAAATCAAACACTTATGAAACATTAGTAATGAGTAAAAGGCTATGGCTGCGTTCACAGTCACTGTGGCAGTCGTCAGAAGGTCCGGCGAAAATGCAATATCTTCCATTCCATTTGTGGGGGGGGGGGCGAAATGTTGAGACGGATTCAACTTTTGGAGATACGCAACCTAATGTCAACACTGTGGTTGCCAGTCACGTAACCAGCAATCAGACTTGTCAGTCCGTTTAGAGGCGGTGTGAGAGTCCCGTACAGGAAACGGGAAACATCACTGCCTCCATCGCTGCCACAAGGAAGTTTTAAAACACAAAACGGAAGCACTGAACTGCCCAGGAGTTTGTGTTACGGCTGACTGTTTCCGGCAACAACAAAGCACAGTCCCTCCGTCTCTTGTCTTTCTTTCTCCGTAAAATGAAGCTGCCTTAAAGTGCTCATATTATGCTCATTTTCAAGTTCATAATTGTATTTAGAGGTTGCACCAGAATAGGTTTACATGGTTTCATTTTCAAAAAAACACCGTTTTTTTGTCGTACTGCACATTGTTGCAGCTCCTCTTTTCTCTGTTTGTTGAGCGCTCATTTTAAGCTGCAGAGTGAGGCATCTCACTTCTGTTCCATCTTTGTCGGAATCACACAAGCGCAGTACCTAGGTAAGGACTACTAGCCATTCAGAAGCAGAGTAGCACAGGTCCTGACAAGCGAGCTAGTGTGATCCAGAACAAACCAGCTTCAGCCAGTGACCCATGGCTTTGGCTCGGCCGTACAACCTAGACTGGACGTTTCAGAGTGGTAAGTTATTTAAATGTTAACAAATTAGTCTTTCATACGTAACGTTTGATTTTGAAGTCTCCTGGACATGGTGATACATCTATCTGAACTCTCTAACTAGCTTGGTTTTAAGGCGTGCCACACTAGCAGCTAGGCGAATGTGTTACAAAGTGACTCAAAGTGACGCGCATCTGTCACGGAAGTAAAGTCGGGAAAACGGAAAACAATAATTGTGAAATATAAAGTCTACTTGTGCTACATTGGGGGTTAAAGGGGTGATAGAATGCAAAACCGAGTTTACCTTGTCATAGTTGAATAACGACAGTTCGGTGGGTAAAATGTGCATACAGAGAACCTCAAAGTCCCATTGACACCTCTTTCCTATGCAAATCTCACAATTTGAAACTGCCGCCGAAAACAGGAGAATCCAAACGAAGCTAATAGTTGACGTCAACTTGGTGGCCGGTGGCTGCTCATTGCAAGTTCTTTAGCAACACCATGCAGCGGCCCGGCCGCACGTTTGGAAGTCTATCGTTAACGTTAACAGACAGTATGTGAGTCTAATGATGGAAAGCCAAAAAAGAAAAGGGAAACGTGGCGCTGAGAAGGTCAGACTCAAAAGGAAAAAAAGGGATTGTGTTGCTGCAAGAGTGTATGCCCCCCCCCCGTGCCTCTTTGCTCTGCAGCTTTGTTTGTTGTAAACCAACCAATCAGCGTGCAGCTCATCTAAATATTCATGAGCATACCATATAAGGGAGACAACCTCTCGTTTCATTCTAGGGCTATTTCACAGGGTTGCATTAAGGAGCATAGAACAGCACCCAGGCCATTTTCAGCCCAACCAATGTTACATACCCTATCAGGAGACCTTAAGGAACAGTGTGAAATACTCTATGTAATCATTCTATCTATTTATCTACCATTTAAGTGAGACTCCCACCACCGCACAACCCTGCGGCCAATCTTTTTTCTCTGGTCTAAATGGGCGTTAATACGGTCTAATTGTCTAATATCAGTATCATGCAATCCCTAAAACAAACATCTGTAGCTAATTTTCTGTAATTGAGCATAGGTCGACTTCAGCCCCTCTGTTACACCGTCCGTGTTTATGAGTGACAGCAGAAGTGACATTTTTTTCATCATTTCCTCATCAATGTGACCGTGTCACATTGATGAGGAAATATATTTGGGGATGGGTTCGTTAGACTAGAACAAAGTGCCCAGCTGTTCTCCAGCTGTGACGGCACTCCCTCTGCGGACCAGATCACAAATATCACACAAGCATTGTGGCGCTTTCTGTAACTGTCTTGACATGTTTGAATGAAAGCCATTACGGGACATTTGCTCAACAGAGGTCTTTGTCTGAATTAACTAAATAAACATCTCTTTAATGGCTGAATGAGGCCAATAATGTCACAGTTGCCGTGTCTTTACTAAGAACTCATTTTTCTTTTTCTTTTTGGGTTGTGCCAGTAAAGTGAAGTCTAGTCTATGTCGATGACGTTCCACTTCCAGGATTGTTCAGTTGCCACCCGAAGTACCGCCAGCTGTCCCTCATTTCGGCCGGATGTCCGTCACCTTCCGCTTTCTTTTGTGTTGGCATTCTAAACTCCGGTGGATTTACGCGGACTATGATTAGCTGCTCCTCAGATCTCTGCAGGGTAAATCCAGACAGCTAGCTAGACTATCTGTCAGATCTGAGTTTTCTGTTGCACGACTAAAACAACTTTTGAATGCACACGTTCTCTCAAAACAAGTTCCTTCCCGAGGCTATTTTGCAGAGGCACCGTTGCTCCGTCAGGCGCTTAGCGCCGCCCAAGATGATTGTGATTGGTTTAAAGAAATGCCAATAAACCAGAGCAGGTTTTTATCCCATCCCAGAATGCTGTGTGGACTGGCAATGCGAGGCTAAGTAGTGTCTGCTTTAAAGTAGGGCTGCACAATTAATCGCAATTTTAACAAAATCCGATAAGGACAAGTGCAATATCCAAATTGCACGGGGGGAGGGTGGGGGTGGGGAGCAATATTTGTTAAAGGCAAAATATGTGTCAAACCATTCTGAATGAAGTAGTGTGGTGCTGCAGAGACGTCCCGGCCTACAAATCCTATTCCTACAGACTAGAGCAAAAATCTTTGTATGGTACAGATCCTCGCACAAATCACACTATAATCATTTACATTTCTTTAATTCTGATATTTTCGAATGAAAATGAGAATAATGATACAAAAAACGGCATTCCCTCCAATATCGTGAATCATTTCGCAATATCAGTCAAAAATAGTCACAATTAGATATTTTCCTCATATCGTGCAGCCCTAGTTCAAAGTCGTAGTGTGTGTTCCCTCTCCCCTCTTCCTCACCCTCTCTCTTCCTCGTGGTTCTCTCCTCCTCCAGAATCGTGGAGAACGGGCAGGAGCGGGTGGAGGTGGAGGAGGATGGGCAGCTGCGGTCATTAACCGTTAACGGTAAGGAGCAGCTGCTGCGGCTGGAACACCGGTAAAGACCGAAGCTTCCTCTGCTGGAGAAGTGTTACCTCAGCACAAACATACCAACAAACTTGAGCTTGTTACAGAAGAAGAGAGAGAGGGAGAGAGAGAGAGTGAAAAAACAAAGCAACAAAACAATGTGATAATAGCGCTCTACTGTTGTTTGGATGTAAATACTTAGGTCGCGTTTATTTCCCCTTGTGTCCTCTCCCTGCTGACTCTCATTTGTTAACCCATGATTCAAATTCAATGATATTTGGATGCAGACTTTTCTATGCATTTTGTTAATGTATTTCTGAATTGGAGAATTGTCCTTATATTTTGGCTCAGGGTGGTGTTATTGTTTCAGTGTTTGGGACCACAGTATTGTTCTGATGTACGTATATGACCAGCCCACCCCCCCACCCCCACCCCCCCTCCCCGCCTTCCCTTCTTTCTCTTTTCTGTATGCACTCCATACTGCTTGTCTAATCTCTTCTTAGTAATAATTCTTTTTTTATTGAAAAAAAAAAACAAAAAAAAAAACATACACTGCTGGTAGGATGAGTTATGCAATTTTATATGTTCTAATACCAATATGTTTATTGTTTATTTAATTATGCATGTACTCCTATTGATGTCGAGTCTTAATGTTAAAGCTGCATTATGATGCACAACTAATGGAAGGCATTCTATAAATGATATATGGATATAGAAGGAATTTTGTGTACTTTGTAAACCAATAAATCTGAGTGTCGTCCTGTTTTCAGGATGCAGAAATGTGGCTGGTCTCTGCTCAGTTTCCTCTGTTCAGGTAGTTCAACAATTTATGATCCAACCGCTAAGTATCATCGTGGGTAATAACCGTCAATACTTACAATTAGATTTCACTTTTTTTATCAGATTTTGTTAGAAATGTCTTGCATCACTGCTTTAAAAACATACAGTAACAAAACAATATTACAGACGTTTGTATTGCAATGACATTTGCAATACAAATGCCAAGTGGAAAGCGTTGTGTCGCCCGCAATTGTTCTCAACGCTCTCCAACCAGCAGTGGCAATTTTTGCCAAGGGGGTAAGCTTCGCTTCAGAGCTCGAACCTCCTATGGCGCTATTTTGATGCTACCAAACAATCACCCCCCGTTAGCATTCCATTGACTGCCATTCATTTTGATGTCACTTTGACAGTGAAGCCACTTTTGACAGTGATCTGAAGCGTTTAAAGATGCTATTTGTCCATTGTTTATTTCTAAAGAAACACGACAATGTATAAAAGGCTCCATTACCTTGTACCTCACGTTATGGCTCTGTAGCAGACGTTTTTGTAAAAAAAGGCTAACGATTTTATCATAACCACGCGACTTACTGTCGCATAGTAGAGGAATTACCGTTAATTAAGTTTAATTACTTATGTTAACTAGCATTTTAGTTAGCAATAATTAGCCTGTGTCCATGTTATCTCCTTACATATACCTACGCTCTCCGTCTCTGCTAGATTGGGAATGATTGAGATTTCTCTTGGCACAGCTACCAGAAGACTTCCAACTTTCAGACAGGTTGCTCACGTCACATTTACGTCGTCTCTCTCAGTTGGAGGCTGCTCAGTAACACTCAGCCATCACCGGAAAAGTGCTTCTAATATCCTTCACTGGTCTCCGTCCAGAGCAACGGGATCTGTTGGTCCATTCTATACTGTCTATGATTTTTGCTGAGTTTTCTCCTCCATTTTCCTGTAGACTCGCAGTAAAAATGGCGGCAACAACGCACATTGAGCTCACGATCATACATAAGTGGGGTAGAGTACGCACAGCAGTGCAAGGAGGCCTTTCATTGGTTCTTTCCAAGCGGACCGTGAGGCAGTGATTGGTGGGAGTTTTTACAGGATTACAGCAGCTACAGATGACTGCTCTTTTTTGCTCCTTTTTCAGAGCCCATAAGTTATTTAATGCTGTCGGGGTGTAAAGACCATTTCAAACAATATATATTAAAAAAAAAAAAAAAAAATGTGTAAATTTGAAATAGTTACCAACCCTGTTTTTAAAAAAGGTGTATCGGCAGTGTGGTCAGATTTTGTGCCTTATCTACACAGGGTCTGCATTACATCACATTTTTGGTGTAACATTACCCCTGGCTTACTGAGAGCCCAGACTCTTGATTCGACAGACTGAGGAACAAAATGTTGCCATAAACTGTTAAGTCCAAGCTGTGCGACTCTGAATATGACTCGTGTTTGTTTGCAAAATCTGATATTTGTCAAATGAAATTTGGGAGGTTTTGTTGTGATGCTAGCAGCCAGAGAGACAGAGACATTAGTGCATGCAGTTTGAAAACGCACTCCTGGCAGATACCATATTGCATTACACTGTGTACTGTACTGTATATAAGATTGGAAAAACAGCTTGGAGTATGTTTGCTCCAAATGAGCTCAGTCTCCTGAGAAAAATAAAAATTGTACCTTACTGCAGATATAAAATGTGTGCACACTCCAAGATAAAGCAGCATCAACATAGATTTCTAAATATTTACAGGAGGAACATTGTTCAAGATTCAATACTTTATTGCCATACAACTCGGTGCAAGTTGCTAGGAATTTGCTTCAGTGTGCTCATGACAGGACATCAACAAAATACAACAAAAACATAGAGCTAATATGCACAGGCAGATTAAAAAGGGCACACCGCTCACTACATACCTGGATGACATTCGTAGGAGGCTAAAATAACAGATGTCAAGTTTAAAGTGACACGTTTTTCAATCTGTGTGTTATAGTAGGAGGTTAAAACTCTACTCTTTCCTTTGGATTGATAACAAGATATGTATTCTCCTTCTACTCATCTATCTGTACAGTGCTGATGATGTATTTCAAATCATCTTAAGCGCCAAAGACAAAAGTGTATGTTTCTCAAAACTTCAATATAATAGTGAAATATCAGTTTTACAATCATAGTTCTAAAGTGCAGTAGTAGAGGTGAGCTCGCATAACCCTTAAGGTGTTCCAGAATAAGTGATTATGTCTGAATACATATCTTCCTTCCCTGGGTGTCTATACCACCACTCCTACATTAGGTTGAAAGGAGTCAGTTGGACAAAAGCTCAAAAATATGTGCATTTTAATTTGTGGGGTGCTTTTGTGGAATAGCCTGAACGAACCGATCAAATAAAGTGTAAATATGATGTATTTTTGAAAAGTACAGAGAGAGGAAGAAGAGTAAAAAAATCCCACTGATGTTAATAAGTTAAGTTTTCACACACTTTGATCTTAAATGTACTGTAATGTCTAGTTAGTAGTTTAATTGGGGTTTGTTTGAGGATTATTTAATGATCATCTGCACATCTTTCTGGCTTCAGACAAAATTGGTGCACGCAGCAAACAAAAGTTTGATTTTAATTTTACCCTGTAAGGCATGTGTCAAACTCAAGGCCCGCGAGCCAAATCCGGCCCCTCGCAAGTTCGCATAGATGTTGGCCCGCCTAGTTGTGCGCAGAAACCAAAAAGACGGGGAATTCTTTTCAAACTGTAATTATGTGAGACTCAAAGCAGAATTTGGCAGATTTGCAGACTTTGAGACTGTAATTCCCACAGAAGCAGAGAGTTATCATATTTAGGGTGTGAAACAAGTTGCTGTAAAAAATGTAATCATTGTTTTGCTTGATTTGCAAAACTCTGTGATGACTAAGGAACTTTTTTTTACAGCTTTGTCAACATAACTAAGTGAGAAAGCTATGTAAAGTCTCTTATTTCAATAAAACATGGAGTTAGACTAATGCACATGTATCCACTTGTTATAAGTTTTATGTTTTGCTGTTGTTTGTTTATGTGTTTGTACGCCTGCTTGCTTTTGGCATTGTTTGATTTGTTGTAAAAAAAAATTATAATCTCAATTTAAATCAAAAAGTTGGTACCCCCAACTGGCACCGTCAGACACCGCCTTCCAAGAGCCTGGGTCTGTCCGAGGTTTCTCCCCAGGGGCATCGGACTGGGAGGAAAAAGGGGACTGAGTACCCAGGGCCCTCATGTGAGGAGGGCCCAAAAAGATGCTAGAATGAATAGCTGTGATGCGGGGAGGGGCCCATAGAAAATGCCTTTCTACAGGGCCCACAATTTTGTGCTACACCCCTGTTTCTCCCTAAAAGGGAGTTTTTCCTCGCCACTGTCGCACTAAATGTTTGCTCTTGGGGGGGTGGGATTACTGGAATTGTTGGGTCTCTGTAAATTATAGAGTGTGGTCTAGACCTACTCTATCTGTAAAGTGTCTTGAGATAACTCTTGTTATGATTTGATACTATAAATAAAATTTAATCGAATTGAATTCAAGCGCTCTTAAAGTAGGCAAGAAATAAAAGGAAAAAAAATATATAAGAAGAAAAAAAAGCCTCATTGCTTCGGAGTCAGATTTACATTTCACTGCCGAGTCAGTCCCTGTGTGGGGGGAGGAGGTGAGTGTACCATCTCAGTCACCCCTCAGTTTTTAAAGGCCCTGAACACTCACACAGGTGTTTAAAGGTAATCTGGCAGATTAGACCTCTTCCCAGGACTGTGTGGGTGTGTTTAGATTGATTGATTGATTGATTGATTGATTGACATCTTCCTGAGTCTCTTGTCAACCGGTGTTCAGAGGCTTTTTGGAGCCGGGAGTTTGGATCGACGGCTCAGGGGGAGAGGGGTGGAGCCTGGGTGGAGCTACATTGGGACGCGGAAGTTACAACCGCACCGCTATGGCGCTGGAGCACTATAGAGCTGTGACTATCATAGGCTCAGAAACATGACCATCAGGGCAAATGCAGGAGGTCGAACTCTTCACGCAATGTATTCTGATAAAGGTTAGCGGTGAGCGGCTTGGCTCTGCTACCCTTCTATACAGGGGTGGAGTTGGACCAAAACTCTACCGGGAAAAAACACTAGCCCAACGCAAGTAGCGCCAATAGTTAACCATTAATTTGTCTCATATTTACTACTTTCAAATTTCACAAACATTTGGCTGGCTGGTAGCTGGTGCTAATTCCCATCTGTGCCTAGCTGTGACATTAGGTGCTTAGCAAAGTTATCTTATTTCACCTGTAGTATCGTTGATGCTCGGAACATGTCCGTTCTATATGTCATATGAAGTTGAAAAAAACAAAAAAAACATGATCTAAGTGGTAATATCTATGTGGCCTTTGAGGTAAATCAAAAGTAAAGATGTATCAGTCAGTCACATTCTCCCGAGAGCCAACAGAAGTTAGTTTAATAAACAGTGCTGCGCAGCGAGCAGGAGTTCAGCTGAAACTAGTGGAGCTGTCCTTGGTGCTGAACGCCTCAATCCAATTACCTCTCTCTCTCTCTCTCTCTCTCTCTCTCTCTCTCTCTCTCTCTCTCTCTCTCTCTCTCTCTCTCTCTCATCCCCTTATACTCTTCCTCAGGGAAGATCCGATAGCTCTTCGGGCCAGCCGGTTCGCACTTCTCTCTCTCTCTCTCTGTATCCGCTGTGTGTTTCCTCATGGCGCTCAGCTTCAGCTCGACAGACGGATCGTTTCCCGGGACATTTCCGCTCTTGTACTAATAGATGTTTGTTTCCTCTCGCCATGATGTGGATCTCCAGCGGTCTGGGTGCTCTCGGGAGGCTTCGTGAATCAGCGGCCGGAGGGCAGACGAAGCAGCTGGGATAACTAACTGTGTGCTATGGTGCGACCTCCTGGAAGGGGCAAGAGTTCGGCTTTTCACAAATATCAGCAGCAGTTTGCACAGAGGTGGGCCACACATGGAGGTTGTTTTACTTTACAGACCCTTCATATGTATATATAACACGTGTATTTGAATAACAGTGGCATGTTGATTGACAACGTTATTTATAGGAAATGTAATAGAACAGACCTAGTCGTCATTTGTGTTGGTCCAGATCTACTTTCTATCCACTTTCTCGCTACCTTGTACTTTTTAAACTTGATGTGGGCCCAGGTGCATAATCACGGGTTAAGCCTGTCTCCTTAATCCATTGACAACGAATTGGACGCTCACACTATGGACTCTTATTCTGTGTTGTATGTAAAGGATTCAACTTGTCTCTGCATTTGGTCCGGTTTGATGAAGAAATGAGTGGGATAAAAAAACAGTTGTCATGTATTTCGGAGGGGGAACTAAATAAGATTATAATAGTAGTGATGTAGCAGCTTGGCTGTGACGTAGCTGAGTGTCCTATGAGTGTCCCAGGAGAAGACAGGCAATCTATAATTAACTAAGGCAGAGTTGAGCCAGGGGAGACGAAGCCTAATGCCACCACTGGGATTTGTGGAACTCCATTACACAATCAGATAAAGATCCCACAGTCAGAGGACTTCTAATGGCAACTTAAGCCTTTATAGTTAAACCGGGGAAAGGCTTCCAGGTAAAAAAACAAATAAAATAAAAATCCAGTTTAGAGTCTATTCCTTCTCTCAGAGTGGATTCCAATTGGTATTCATTACATAAGAAAAACCTGTTCAAAGATATACAGTTTTATTATTCAGTGATTTAGAGGATTCTTTTTAATTAAAAATACCAACGTTTCCTGAATGTTGATGAGTCTCCAGGGTTTGACAGGGCTACTAGATACCACAATGCATCACATCTCCAATATTTTCCATTTGCTCAAATTTGTCATTTTCATTTGGTGTTGTGTGTCTGCTACTCACTGAACTACTGATATATATATATATATATATATATATATATATATATATATATATATATATATATATATATAAAGTTCTCAAACTGTATTTTGTGTTCCAGCCAACTAGCCTACAGTTTAGATGAAAAGTTTGACACATTTATTGCAGACGTCTGAATAATGACTCTGAAGTGGAATACGAAAACGTGACATCCATAATCCATATAACAGCGGCAAGTCCTCTCTCTGAACATGCAGGCTGTGAACTCATGACATGGATCATGATATTTTAGTAGATAAGTGGATTTGACCTGTCTGGTGCCACCTACACCCTCTGCCCCTGTATCCAGTGGGCATGGACAGATTAGCTGCTAGGCCCTCCATCCCTCCCTCCTTCCTTCCTTCCCTCCCTCCCTTCCTCCCTCCCTCCCTCCCTTCCTCCCTCCCTCCCTCCCTTCCTCCCTCCCTCCCTTTCTCCCTCGCTCTCTCTCTCTCTCTCTCTCTCTCTCTCTCTCTCTCTCCACATTTTCTACTGTAGTAACAGAATAGTGACTGATATGATCAAGGCCTTAAGGTGGGCCCTGCTGCATTATCTGATCTTGACGCCCAATCGTGTAGAGTAGAGCAGGGGTCCTCAATGTTTTTTAAGCCAAGGACCCCTAATCTGAAAGAGAGACGATCAGGGACCCCCTACTACATATATTGTATAAAATTAAGTTGCATAATAAACTGGGCCTACAATAACGTGTAGGGTGGCCTAAAGCCTATAAACACACTTTTTTATGGTGCCCTACAATACTAAGCTATTCAAATTATAATTATTTACATATTCATATATCATCATGTTTTAATGTCAAACCTACATGTGGAAGGCACAGTTAATCTATCATCATTAGCTTACCTGTATCTGTGGATAGCTACCATAGTGTCGGCCAGTAAGCCTATCATCAATGTTGTTGAGTTTTTGTTTTTTGTTTTTTTACAAATAGGCCGATTTATCGTTGCTAATAATATGCTGGATTCACGTCAATGTATATTTTTAGACATATTTTATTTTTTGGGGAAAACATAACAACAAAGATTTGGTGGCAATGACTCTAAGGACCCCCTAGGGGTCGCGGACCCCCTGTTGAAGACCTCTGCTGTAGAGGTTTAAAAATCAAGTTCAAGACCCTTTCATTTTTTTGCATATATGTTGCATGTTCCTAAATGTATACCAGCCCATTGCTTTGGATAGAGAGGGTGGATACTGATTGTAGGTTTTGATCACGAGACCTCCAGCTTCTCATGTCCAAGTGTCCTTGAGCAAGACATACAACCACAGATTTAGTTTTTTCGGAAGAAATATAATATCACTTTAGGCAAGATTTGTTCCTCGGGGCCCCTTAGCAAGCTAATCCGGCCATGATGACACAGGGATGTTTCTTTTTTTACTGTGATCGTATAACTCGGTATCTTCAACCCTTGTATTGTCTTCCCGTCCACCATGCACCTGTTGTACTGCCCTGGTCAAGTATCACCCGGTCTGGTTTGCCTGTTTATAAAGCACAAAGTATAAATGATCACCCACTTCTGTGTTACACCTTCTTACACAACTTCATTCCAACTTAATACAACTATTTTTACATTTTTAATTGGAAATGATGGTCAATAAACCTCATTTATATAAAATTATACCTATTTGTTTTAGTTAAAAAAAAGCAGAAATGATGAACTATTTTGAATAATAACATCAGAGGAACGTATGTTGATGGATTATCAAAGGCTGGTATACAGTATGTCGAAGTTTGGTCAGGATACTGTTTTGAAATCATATAAAAAAAAATGTAATGGCAGCACATAATCATACCTGTTGTTTTCCCGGGTCAAAATTGAACATGTTTTATTTGCCTGTTTAGAAAGGACAAAGTATAAATTGTCACCCAATTCTGTGTAACACCTTCTTAGACAACTTATTACAACTAGTTTTACACTTTTTTTGGAATTCATGTTCAATAAACCTTATTTACATGAATTTAGACCTAATTGCTGAGTAAAATAAGCAGAAATTATGAATTATTTTCACTATAGTTAAGACCAGAGGAAGGTTGATGGATGATGACAGGCTGGTGCATCTCAACGTTCAGTCAGGATAATGTTATGAAACCATCTGTTATTTCTATATTGATAGTTGCACATCTTGTGGTCAGTGAGGAGGTTCTATATGCCATTTAGGAGAATTATATACAGTAATATAATTTACACTACTCTGTTCAGACTTGTGTAATGTATGATGTCTTGTTTTCCAGCCATGGATGTAACGAGGAGTTCAGCGGTCTGAACACAGCCAGGTGAGCTCGGTGGACCAACATCATCATCATCTCATTGAGCAAATCGAGCTCCAGACACTCTCCCACACACGCGCACACACACACACACACACACACACACACACACACACACACACACACTCGTCACGACAACCTGTTTGAGGTAACCCACTCCCACAGTAAGACAGCAGCACACGCAGAGCAAACATGACAGACAGAGTGGTCTTCAGCACACCCAAAGTCAACCACCCGCGGTCTGCAGGTCCTGTGCTCGCAGGGCCTATGCTCCCCCCTGAGCCCATCGACATCATCCGCATTAAGGCCCGCTCCCGGCGAGTCAGACTCAATGTCGGAGGTCTCACACATGAAGTCCTGTGGAGAACACTGGACAGGCTTCCCAGAACCCGTCTGGGGCGGCTAAGAGACTGCAACACCCACGAGTCGCTGCTGGAGATCTGCGACGACTACAGCCTCAAAGAGAACGAGTACTTCTTCGACCGGCACCCGGTGGCCTTCTCCTCCATCCTCAACTTCTACAGAACTGGGAAGCTGCACATGATGGAGGAGATGTGCGCCCTGTCCTTCGGCCAGGAGCTGGACTACTGGGGGATCGATGAGATCTACCTGGAGTCGTGCTGCCAGGCGCGGTACCACCAGAAGAAGGAGCAGATGAACGAGGAGCTGCGGAGGGAGGCGGATACGCTGAGGGAGAACGAGGGGGAGGAGGAGGAACTGGGCTGCTGGTCCGACAAGAGACAGAAGCTCTGGGATCTGCTGGAGAAACCCAGCTCATCTTTGGCTGCAAAGGTAACAACAGCTGCACACGCACCTTTCTTTCCCAATGGAATTCCATTGCTAGGCAACAGCCTGGCCCCTTGTTTACTTCCTGTCAGTTGATGTCATTCACATACATTGCAACAGGGAATCAACTTGGGGCCATTTAGAATGTTTATGTTTACATCTGTGAAAAGGTCTGTACACATGCTGGTAAAGGGAAATTACACTCTAAAATAGAGTCCGGTTCTATGATCCTTTGGTAAAGGATAATAAAATGCCCATGGTCCACACTAGATTGATTTTCTGCTTCATAGTACTTTCACTCTAAACTGACGCACCGGATGAATTGTTACACAGAACCATCTGAGAAGCCGTCATTGGAAACTGTTTGGAAAAGGGCAGGCACTTGCAAAAAATAACTGGCAGGTGATTGGATGAACCATCTGTCTATCACGGGCCGCCATCGTTGTTTTGTCGTAGCCGTCACACACACATCTAAACAGTGGTGGGATGTAACTAAGTGCATTTACGTTTGAGGTACTTGTACTTTACTTGAGTCTTTTCATGTCACTTTCTACTTCTACTCCACTACATTTCAGAAAGAAATATTGTACTTTTTACGCAATTATATTAATCTGACAGCTTTAGTTACGAGTTCCTTTACAGATTAAGATTTTTGCACACAAAACACATGTAGCTTTTAAAATACAATGTTTTATTATAAATTCAACTACCCAACCATATAACGGCCTACAAGTCCAGCTGAAATGATTAGACGATTAAACACAGAACTGTTTGGATCGTTTCAAGTTTCTAAAATGGGAGGATTTTTCTTTACTTTTAATACTTTACGTACATTTTCCTAATGATGCTTACATACTTTTACTTAAATAACATTTTCAGTGAAGGACTTTTACTTGTAACAGAGTATTTTTTACAGTGTGGAATAAGTACTTTTACTTAAGTAAAGGAACTGAATTCTTCTTCCACCGCTGCACCTAAACCACGCCCGTAGCTGCCAGTATGGTTCGGTTCTCTGCGGTTTCGGACACAAACACTTTTACTTAAAGTCTGACAAGATGGATTTTTGTGTGATATGTGATCCAGCGGTTCTCGTAATATCGCGAGAATCCAGCTGCAGTGCAAGGTAACTTTCAATGTGCTCTGATAAAGTGATACATTGTCAAAGTCAGTTTGTTGTTCATTGAGAGGAGCTCCCTGTGCAGTGACAGCCTACTGATTCTCGCATTGCCAGACCTTCCTCCACAGCGCTGCGGAGGAAAAACGTGCTCTGGTTTATTGGTATGGCTTTAAACCAATCACAACCGTCGTGGGTGGGGCTAAGCGCCAGACGGAGCAACGGTGCCTCTGAAAAATAGCCTCTGGAAGGAACTTGTTTTGGTGGAACATGTAGTTTGTGTAAAAGACGTAAGTATTTAGCAGTTAGGGAGGGTCTAATGAGAAGATACTTTTAAGTTGCATTATTGATGATACATACAGTATATTGATGTCTTTGAAGCTTGATCCATAATCTTAATGTCAGGATATCGCTGCCTCTGCTGCACAGATTTTTAACCATTCTTGTTTAAAGCATTTCTTTCCATTATTTTGATCGTAGAAAGGAGACACAGGCTTGAGCCCCCCTAAAAAGGGTCTAAAATCACCCATGAGTTGTTAAAATATTGGATAAAAATGATTTGTGGCTGATTTTGTCTGGGAAACTGAGCCATTTACAATGTTGGCGGTGAAGGAAAGTAACTGTAACATAACTATAACAACAGCAGCAATAATAGAGCTCAACAGTGAAATTCCGGAAGTAAAAATCCCATTGATTTTCTCCACAAAGATTTAGATTATCAGCCATAATGTCTAATTAATCCGAGGTAGACTGACCACGAGCTACGAGGTTGTGAAATAGAAGTTTCTGCTCCTTGAGAAGCTAGAAGTCTGTATGAAATCAACCTTGTTTTAAGAAAAACATGTTTTATCCACGATATTATGGGGAAAAACTACAGTACCCACAATCCCAAGCGAAACAGCAACATCCCTGATTGGTCCAATTCGCTGTTGCCATAGAAACGTTTACCGTACCCGCGAAACCGCGAACGGCTAGAGCGAGCTTCTACCATTGAAGTCTATGATAGTTTCTGTACACGATCTTGTACCTTTCCCTCTTCGCCGTTTTCAAAACGTTTTTTTTGCGCTGAATCAAATGTTTTATGCTCACTATTCATCTCATAGCTGGTTGGCTTAGTTCCAGACTTAAAACTCTTTATATAAGCATTTTTCGAAACTTCCGGAACCAGAGCCATTAAAAAAGTGGGCGGTCACTCTTGAGCTCTATAAGAGCCCCTTATAACTGGGATTGAACTAATTGCATGCCAAATTTACAATACAACACAGACTCAGTTATTTCACACCACTAAGTAGGATTGTTTATGTTTTTATGTGTCGAAGCCACAATGTAAAACTCTGAGGTAGTAACGTTCAGTCTCAATCATTCCTGGACATGAGTCTGAGACGCCCCATGAACTCTGTTGAACCGTTTCCTCCTGCTCTGCGCTGCCTGTCTCGATGATTATCAGCCTCATGCAGATCCACGTAGCTGCATCAGAGGCCATTAGGCAGCTATCAAGACTATAATCCCTCTTCACCTGCAAAGTACAGAGACACTGAGGAGGATGGGGGAGGATGGATTACTGTACTGTTGCGTATTCTCCTGCGTTCTGGCGTGTTAGCACTGTATAGGACTGTCCTATGGTCCTCGCTAGTGTGGAAGGGTGGTGTGTGTGTGTGTGTGTGTGTGTGTGTGTGTGTGTGTGTGTGTGGGGTGTTTGAAGGATCAATTCACCCAGATTGCAAAAGACCAAACAAAATATAACATACTTTTCACTTTTCATCTAGCAATATTTATCAATGCAGATGGTTTGGGTTTTATTTGTCCAGAGTTTGAGATATCTGCCTGCAACCTAATACAATGGAGATGACTGGAATTTAGCTGGTTGGGTTAACAACATAGGCGTAGATTTGGGGAGGGTGGGGCAGGGGGATATGCCCCCCTAATATTTATAATAGGTAGATATATCCACCTGAAAATATATGAAAGACAACCCACTCCCCAAAAAGAGGCAAAATAACCATTCAGGGGGCTGGAAACGTGTAGGGAAAACAAGAACTGTCTACCTTGTGCTACATTGAGTGACTAAAGAACACAACAGGAGTGTGAAAAAGCTTGTGATTTCATGTCTGTTATGTAGATTTAAACGTTGCCGGTTCTGGCTTTAACACGGTCTCATTCTCTGACAGATTTGTTGACGAGATGTACTAAAAAAAAAAAAAAAGCATCCCGAAACACGTGATGTTTTGAATATGCTGAAAGTTTTGAACAAGAGAAGGAGAGTAATTATTCCCTTTACTTAAAGAAAGAGATTTGCACCATACATTGTTGCATACAAATTCACCTGAATGCAGGAAATGAAGTGATTGACGCTCAACATTTTATGGGGGAGGATCCCCAGACCCTTCCGGTTATAATGTGCCCCCCCCCCCCCCCAATGTTAAAACTAAACCTAAGCCCTTGGTTAACAACATTGGAAAACTACAGTTACACCAGAAGCAATGTCCCTGTTAAACTGGATCATTTAAATGGAGTCTGGTGGGTTTGGTGATAGCGATTTTGGGGATGTTTCCTGTTAAACAAAAAAGATCTTACTCTTTAACAAAAAAGGACGACCTCTGTAGGAATCCTTTCCGTAATGTTGCCAGACACTTAGAATAATAATCTGAGCCTATCAGTGGCAAATCAAATACTTTTAGTGGACGTTAATTAAAGGTGTACAATTGCCCATTAACGTTACATTGCAGCTTGTTTCGCCTAGACCAATAGGTTGAAAAACACGGAATAAAATCTTTAACTATCTTGTCGCCATTCATATATAAATATCTTTCTCACGACAGCTGTCAGGACTAGCCTTGCCTTCATCAAGGAGCTATAGTATGAGAAAGTCTGATGGATCAATAGCAATCTGTTACACAGGTGATCTCTCTGAATCTGATCTTTATTGCACCACAATTTATTCATAAAGAATAGTTTGATGGAAGGAGAAAAGGTTGAGTTTGGAGATGCAGTCGATGACACAATAAATTGCACTGTTCCCACTCACAGCTTTAACTGAGTTATTTAGACATAGGTGTGTGTGTGTGTGTGTGTGTGTGTGCTTGTGTGTGTGTGTGTGTGTGTGTGTGTGTGTGTGTGTGTGTGTGTGTGTGTGTGTGTGTGTGTGTGCGTGTGCGTGTGCGTGTGCGTGTGCGTGTGTGTGTGTGCGTGTGTGTGTGCATATCAAGGCAAAACGAACAGATTTCCTTTGCAGGATTGCTGCGACATCTATTTAGTTAAGTTTCCATTTTTTGGGGACAGATTAAAGTATTCTGGTCAGGTTTCCGGATGTCATTATGGAGTCCACACGGTCCAATATTTTTTTTGAATCTGATGAAAAAATGACATGTTTTCTGTATAAATAGGTAGCCTGTGGATTTCCAGTGAGATCAGCGTTATGTGTTTGTGTACTACAAGCTGCATAGTGTCTGTCAAATGATTGCTTCCTCTAAGCTTTGTGCAGTGGTACACACTGCAAGCTTAAAAAAATCATTTGACAGTTGGTTTACCACAGTGAGCTTACTGTGCTTGGTTTATTGTCTGCAGCAGAGCAGGCAGACAGACAGACATGCAGCAGACAGACAGCTCCCTAAAACACTATCCAAGCATTAGTCAGCATTAGGCCGTAACTAATTTGTCATTATAATTTGAAAACAATACTAATGGTAAAGCTGTATTACTGGAAGGAATGCATTAAGTATCACTGTATTCACTGGAATACATTTGACTTTTTTTTTTCCAGTTTGTGAGTCAACAAAATAAGGAGAAGAGAGGAGGGGAGTGCGATATGAGCTTTAATGACTGATTCAACACAAGTACACAAAACATGGAAGTTATATCTTTGTGGTTATATTTGAATCATTTCAGTCAGAAAGAAGGAATTGAGCATTAGTTGTAGTTTCATCCACGATGCTTAAATATTGCACATTAGGAAGAGGCTGCGCTGGCAGTTTTTAGCTACTACAAATTGTGTTGATTTTATTGTAGTCTTGCATTGCCAGACGGAGGAGGGTCTGGTTAGTCCACACAGCATTCTGGGACGGGAGAAAAACGTGCTCTGGTTTATTGCCATTTCTTTAAACCAATCACAATCATCTTGAGCAGTGCTAGGGGCCGGACTCAAAGACGATGCCTCTGCAAAATAGCCTCGTGAAGGAACTTGTTTTGGTGGAACATGTGTACGTTCAAAAGTTGTTTTAGTCGTGCAACAGAAAACTCCGATTTAACAGATGTTCTAGCTAGCTGTCTGGATTTACCCTGCAGAGATCTGAGAAAAGGTTAACCATAGTCCTCAGAAATCCACCGGCGTTTAGAAGGCCAACACAAAGAAGGTGACAGACCTCCGGCCGAAAAATTAGGGGCGTTCGGTGGAATTTCCAACAGCACCTAAACAATCCTGGAAATGAAACGTCGCCGATATAGACTCATTTTATTGTAACCATTTCGTGAAGCTTGCCATTTGTTCTTAAATTGATTTTCCATTTCCTTTTTGTGCAGAATTTCGGTAAAGTTTATATCAGTGAATGGAGAGGAAGTGCGTGGCCTTTTTTTTTCTGCACTGAACCATGAATCATAGAAAACCACAGCATGGCCAACAGTAGCACCAAATCCAGAACTATGATATACAGCATGCGCACGCAGTTTGTCTTTTGGTTCATCACTCTATAAATACAACACGCTGGCCATGTGAGCTCCATGTGACAATGTTGGAACCGTGGTGTCAGCAGGAGGGAAGCTGCTTAGGCCGCTGTGCACTGACACCAGCCGTGTGTCACTCTGGAGCAGCAGGGATGCTGCTCAGCTCTTAGCCAATAGGAGTGCCCCTTTCTGGTGACATGTACAGCTCAGTGCTACTGCTGATTAGAACAAAAGCATTACCTGGCCATTTGGAAAACATGGTGCAGCAGTTGTTCTGGAGCAAACACACATTCTCCATTGGTCTCACACATATACAGCAGTTCAGAGTCCAGATGGATAAATATCCATGATAGTTTTGAATTTGATTGGATAACATGAGTATTACATGTTCCAATAATAGAGATTAGTTTCATACACTTTACATAATCTGTGTAATCTTCTTATTTTTGGATCAGAATATATTTTTTTGACATGTTCTATTTGCATCTTTTGAAGTGAGGCTCACACACACGCACACAGACACACACACACACACACACACACACACACACTGAAACAGGATTGTTTCATTTCGATTGAAAGTCAGTCAAATGTATTCAGTGCTTCTGGCTAGACATGTTGGTAAATTCACAATTGTTCAAAGCAATAATATAGACTACAACAAGGTAAAACACGTATATATTCTATTATCATTCACCCAGTTTGTCCTAATATTCAAAATCTGAGTGAGTTTGGATGGAACCAACAGTGAGTTATGACTGTGTCTGTGTCTGTAGCATGGTCACCTGTTCATGGACACACACACACACACACACACACACACACACACACACAGTATGACTTAGGAGTATGGCTTAATCTCCTTTGGGGCTTTTACCAGGACTGCTGCTGCTGCAAATAGACTAACTGTTGGCAGGTTGGATAGTCTGTCCTTTCCACTGTCTGACCTGCAGAAGGGAGGAAGGAGGGGGGGGGGGGGGCAATTACAGTGAGAACACAGTCCAATAATTATTTTTATCTAATGACAATATTACTTTTTTTAACAGTTCAAAAAGGTGCAAACTGTGCACTTACTGTCCCAGACTGCACAGTCTTACATTGATTAGCTGAGCATTTGAACCCATTTATTCAAAAATTAGGTTCAAATTGTGAAGTTTCCAGACATAAAAAAAACTTAAATTTAGGTATAGGAAATTATGTACAATTCATGTAGAATTTCCCATCTGATAAAACCCCTAAAAAAAATTAAATGATTATGTCTGTTCTCCACGTGGGCTAAACCTGACACCCTTTACTCTTTAGTATTTATTAATATTGTTTACAGATGAATTTAGAATAATGATCAGGATGCCAAATAGGTATGAGGTATACAGTTTATTGTATCAGTTTGGTATATTTCAGTGAACCACTTCATTAGTAAAGAGGAAATGATCATTTTGGAGTTGTGTTGTAAAATCTAAATGTAAACCAACCTGTTGCTGAGCAGAAGATCATGATGTTTAAGCTCATGAATGATGTACCTGGCTATAATCATAGTTCTTTATATGTTGCATTTAATATCTATGTCTAGCAAAAAAAAAAAAAAAAAAAGAGAAGGTAGAACCATATATAATATGATACAATGACTTTACAACATCTTGGATTTTGGAAAACACTGATTGTCGTTTTTCACCATTTTCTGACATTTTATAGAAAAAACGAATCCATTAATCGAGAAAATAATCGATAGATGAATCGACGGTGAGAATAATCGTTAGTTGCAGCCCTATAGTAATCATAAAATAATAGGGTCTGTCACTGTGTCACTGTGTGAACATGTAGGTGTGTGTATAGTGTATACTGTATGTCTCGGTGTAATGTCACATGCTTTACATACCTTCAGCATCAAGTGAGCAAAAGACGTTTGCTGGTTAGGGCAGTCGATGGTTAACCGTGTAGATGAAACACTTAACAGCTGTAGATGTTATACTGTTGATGAATGTGGATTCTACATTCTGATCACATTTTGCCTCGACCAGTACAATCACTTTTTAAAAGCATCTGAGCACTCTGAAATTCAGGTTTACCATGGGAGATGAAAATTAAGTTTTACTGGAGCGACAGTATTTTTTCAAATACTTTTCAAGATCATTTTTTGAAACAACCTGGGCCTTATTTTCATAGTTTCAGTCATTATTTCTATTGATTGTTATTGATATTGATTAAGCTTCATTACTGAGATCTGGGAACAGAGTGACTCGACTAAACACAGCTTTATAACAGAGTGCATCGGTTAGTCAGCAGTCAGGCTGGGGACCATTTGAACAATATTCATCTAAACCACTTAATGTATGTGTATGTTCAAATGATCGGGAATATTAAAGTTATTACTGAGACTGTCTTGTCAAAAGAAGCCTACTTCCTGCTTTGGCTTTATGCTATTATTTTGTGCTAGTATTTTTGTATGCACATCTGGGCGATAAACGGTGTGTCTGCTTATATTTCCGTCTGCACATAAGCAGTTCAATCAGGAGAGACTTCATTGCAAATATGAAAAGATTTATTTGTAAGTTACATAAGCAAAATATGAAACGTACAAAGTCTTTGGAGATTAGACTCCATCGTATCGAATATGTTTAAAAGGGGCAGAGAAACCCAGACATATCCCCCGATGGAGTCTAGACACTGGTGATGGTGATGAAGGAGCACAAGAGACCAAATCGAAAGTGCCAAAAGGGCGGTCAGCTGGACGAAGACCCAGGGTATCATGGGTGAGAACACCGGTGGGTGAAGGGGAGGAGGCGGGTCGAACTCTATTCCTGAAATGACAACTGACAACCACAGAGGAGAGAACAGATTTAAAGCAGGGATGTCATGCTGTGATTGGATTGTGAAATACATGGCTGAATCTGATTGGTTTAACTGAAAAATGAATGCCTAGAAACAGTTGATCAATTAGGAGAGATGTGAAAACTTTGTTGAAGTCTTCCTGAAAGAACTTACGCTGAGATTTGATGTAACATGGTTAATTTGGGGGAATGGCGTGACTTTTGCCTTAGTAAACTCTGACGATGTTGCGATTGGATGAGGCTGCAAAATCTGGCATCAGATTAGGTAAAACAAAACATATTTTTTACATTACTTTTAGGATTGTAGTTTTGTACATTCAGATTTTCAAAGAAATGTTGGCCTATGTTCCTGTGAATCCGTTGTCGCGTTGTAGTACTGTACATGCAAGGACTGATCCGCAACAAGCTGTGCGGTGACAGAAAAATAACACGTAATGTGAAGGCAAGTTACCCCACAGGGGCTTCTTGGTCAAGTCAAGTTTATTTATATAGCATACATATATTTTCATACGGCAGGCGGAAACTCAACGTGCTTCAAAATAAAAGCAAGCAAAAAAAAAAAACAGGCACAAATCATGCTGATAAAAACAAAATGAAATAGTATTACAATAAAAGTAGAATAAGATTATTTGATAATATCATTATTATTAAAAAAAAAAAGGAATAATAATGATTAAAAAATACTCATTCTAAGATCAAGGTCGATACCGATCTGATTATTAGTAGTTAATGAAAGCGATAATCGATATTTGGAAGCGATATGCATATACAGTGAAAATAAAAATCTTTAAGTCAAAATTAAGATTTTGGAATGTTACAAACTCCAACACAAAACTTTGTTTAAATGCTTTAAGCAATTATTTAATAAATGAGAAACTTTCAACATAACACCCAGTAACAGAGAGTCAGATAGTGTTGTGGGCGGGACATTAAGTCAGACTCAGTGGTGAGTGAAACCGAAGCAGAGGGACAGACACAGAGCTGTAGCCGCGCCAAAGTAGCGCACTTTTTTAAATTAATTAACTTTATTGGTTATCGGTCAAATAAAACGCTGATACAGATCATCTGCAAACTGCCAAAAAGCAGCCCGATAATCGGCCAGGGCCAATAATCGGTCTATCCCTACTTTAAACCTACCTAACTATAAGCTTGGGAGGGGGAAAAAAAGTTTTAAGTCTGCTTTTGAAAGAAGATACTGTTGGAGCAGACCTTAGTTCGTGTGGTAGATAATTCCAGAGAGTAGGACTAAATTACTGAAGGCACCCTAAGCTGATAAAGAATTGATTTCTTGGTATAGTGAGGAGACATTAACTTGATGATCTAACGGATCTGACACATGTGTATTCACAGAGCATGTCAGCGACACAGGAAGGAGCTAAGCCCTTCATAGTTGCATTGGCGTTGAGCTCTCTCTTTGTTCATTTACTAATTAGCAATCATTTCAACACTTGCATGACTTTTCAAATGCATTGTGAAACCCTGAGTGAAATTCAGGACACCATAAAAGTCAACAGTGAGTCATTGGTAGTGTGTGTGCAGTGTCTCCATCAGCATTGTCCAGGGAGCATGTTTTCAGCAGTAAGGAGCTACTCAGATGTCTTTAGTGCTTTCAGAGTGTAGCAGAATGATGTGTATTCACTAATGTACTATAGCTTTCCAATATTGAATGCTTTCATTCAAATGCGAATGATGTCTCCCTCCAGCAGGAGAGAGGGTGATCCAAAGTGGTTTGCTGTTGACTGTAAATCTTTGGTTGGCAAATGTCTCCATGTCAGACTGTCAGTGGGAAGGAGCGTACCGCAGCTTACACGCTGCCAGACTGTCTTTTCTTTCTTCACTACTTTATTTGTCTTCAGTTTAGGAGTGACATCGGTGATATTTACTGCAGCTGACTAATGTTAACATCTACTGGATGGCTGTGCAGAAGCATTATGGTGGATTACAAGAATGTTTTTTTTTGATCAGAGGAGAGTTGTACTTACACATGCAGCTACCTACACGTTCATTCTAACTTCTAACTTTAGTCAGTTAGCCTCGCCTCACGTGACATGGAGTTGGGAGGTTTAATTCTGCAGTGGAAGAGAATCCCAACAAAAGAGATCACTCTCTGCCCTGGGCACAAACATTGTTCTGCACAAGTAATCAGAGATGTGGACTTGAGACTTGGTGACTTGGACTTGAGGCGACTTGAGTCACCGTTTTGACGACTTGAAAAAAATAAATGACTTGAGACTCGAGTTGGACTTTAAAGTTAATGACTCGAGACTTGACTTGAGGCATGACGACTCGCTGACTTGCGTGTATTCATAAGTTTGAATGTTAAAGAACGACTTGAGACTTACCTGAGATATGGACCAAATGACTTGAGACTTACTTGGGACTTGAGCAAAAATGACTTGGTCACAACACTGCAAGTAATGCAACACTACTAAACATAAAACCATCTCCACCTTTATCCCCTTATCCGGAGATCTCGTTCTTTCGGTCATGACCCAGCCTTAATGACCATAGCTGAGGGTAGGAACTGAAATTGAACGGTGCATCAAGCCGGTTTGCCTTCCGGCTCAGCTCTCTTTTTGTTACAAGGGTGCGGTAAAGCGAATGCAGTCCTTCCCCCCGCTTCTCTGATTCCCCTGCCAATCTCTCGCTCCATCGTCCCCTCACTCGCAAAGACCTCGAGGTACTTGAACTCCTTCACTTGGCGTAAGGACTCATTCCCTACCCGGAGTAGGCACTCCATTGGTTTCCTGCTGAGAACCATGGCCATAAACATAAAGCTCCAACTCCGAAAACACATCTCTAAAATTGTAAATGTGGTTTCCTGCAGATAAGGAGGAAGTCACTGAGTCACAGCAGCCGTGTATCACAGCCAACCAGTGTGTGCAGGTGCAAGAGGTTTGTTCTGATGACCCTCAGTGTATGTGCACTTGTTCCAACATTACGTTGTCACTAGATGTGTTTGACTCAGGCTGAGGGTCCTGTCAGAGCTGCAGCCAAATATCTGACTCTAATAAGCATCTGATGGAGGTTCTGCTTAAATTAAACCAATCTAACAATGAGCACAATGAACAGTCTCTCTGCTTATTTCGCTTATTATTTTCGACATTTTGTATAGCCTATATATTTTTGGTAAAGTAAAAATCTTGATTATTGCTCTGTGAAATATTTTGTCTTTGGAATATTTGTTATTTCACAAAGATCACGAAAAAACGGTCTCTACACAGCAACAAGGAGTCATCAAATTACCTTAAACTAGCAGATCCACAGCAGAGCAGCTTCCATTGTGCTCCAGTGTAGGTGGGCAGTGATCACCCTGCCTAGATGGCTAATAACATAGCATGTCTGGCTAATTTCAGCCCAGAGTGTCACACCGACCAGCCAAATGCTTCTCTTTGGAGTAATTACTATAATTCTGACTCTTCCGCGTCTCTGTCTCTATCTAAGACTGAATACCATTCAGATCCTAATGATACACTGAGTTTGTCTTGTTAACCACTGACTCAGGTCTCTAAATGTTGCACGTAGTCTCCATTTCTCTCTGTAGCAATAAAACCAGTAAAATCAAAAGCACTGAGGACAGCTCACATTTCCTGTCTGAAGTTTCCATCACACAGTTTGAGTCAGAGGGAATATAACGAGAGTAGCTCCTGGTTTTGCCACCTTCGGCTCAAATTTTCCAAATTTAGTTTTCTATGCTCACCCTTATCACCAAGTTTATATATGAAAGAAATGCGACCGTTTTACAACATTAAAGGTGCAGTAGGTAAGACTTATAAAACTAACTTTCTGTCATATTTGCTGAAACTGACCCTATGTTCGAGTAGAATTACATGAAGCAGGTAATTAAAAAAATAATCCAGCTCCTCTGACACCACCTACAGCCTGTAGTGCGATTTGCAAAAACCCACCGCTCCCTGTTCAGAAGCACCAATCAGGGCCGGGGGGGGAGGGTGTCTAACGGCGTGTCAATCACTGCTCATGCACACACATTCATTCTCCCTTGTGGGGGGAGGGGATCAGAAGACCGTTTTGGGCTTAGGCGGAAAGTGGGGAGGGACTGAGAAGTTGTCGATGTTCAAATTTTTCTTCACAATCCTACCTACGGCACCTTTAACGACATGTTTAAAACTGTGACCATTACGTTCTCTGGTTTAGTTATGTGGACGGAAAACGCTCCTGTGGGTCGTATTGGAGGGTATAAACAATCTATATTGTTGTATGGTTTGGAGGACTTGTTGGTAAGGTATTAGTCTCGCATTGCCAGATCTATCTCCACAGCGCTGTGGAGTAAGGTCTGGCTACACCACTGATACATTCTGGGAGAGGAGAAAAAAAATGCTCTGCAAAAAAGTCTTGGGAAGGAACTTGTTTAGGTGGAACATTTGTACCCCGCAAAAGAAAACGGCACATACAATATTAAATGACGTTAACTGCTCACACAATACAGTAATGTGAGCTATTTAAATTAGCTGGATACATGGTTAAACCTCATTAGCTCTTACCAGTGTATCTCCGTGTGTACTTCATCCACAGAAATCCCACCAATCGGTCCCAAAACGTCTCAGTTAGAGAGGAAATGCCGTAAACATGTTATTTGTAAATCTTTACAATCATTCCCCGAAAGAACCAAGTAGGCCTACCTTGTTGCACGATCCAAATGTTTTTTCAAACCTTGCCATAGCTCGAACGCTCAAAGTGTGTTCCATAGAGAAGGGATTTTGAGAAGGCAGAAACCTGTGCCTCCAACATCTGCTGCATCCAGCGAGCAGAACAGGAGACTTGATTGATGCTATCGGGCGTTAAAAAAGTCAGTGCGTATCTTTAACATTGCATTGAATTGAAGAGGGTCACTATAAACAATCTGCTCCCAATGTTAATCACAGTGAATACAGAACATCATAAATTAGTCAATATGAGCACAACCTCAGTGTAACAACGGATGAAAACAATATGACTGGTGAAGGCAGCAGCTTTGTAGATGACCTGGGTTGCAGAAACAGCAGCTGTCCAACAGATCATGTCCCTGTTGTTCCAGAAATACCTCCACATATCGATCAGGGCATGGGTTTCTCTGCCCAGGCACTCACTTCATCCATTCTTTCATTTTATCTTGTGTTTTTTTTTTCCCTGTCCATTTCTCTGATTTCCTACTTCGCCCTGTTCATGTTGACCCTGGCTGGGACACTATCCCCACCCCACGCTTCATTGATTCATAGCAGTCTGTTGTTCAGGGGTAGATACTCTATGTCTACAACTTTGCTGTTGATATTTATGGTGTCCCCAGAGGATGAATTGTAAATTTTTTTGTTGAGCCCCTGACCTGTCTGATAACATTGACTGAGCACAGTCATGCTCCTAAGACAATGAACCCTTTCCATTTTTAACACGCCATGACATTGGAGAACATTGCATGTTCTTAGATGTTGTATTGATGGTAAGACACAATCATTCAATTCAATTTCAAATTCATTTTAATTATAGTGTCAATCATAACAGCTGTATCTCAGCAGACTTTATAGATAGAGTAGGTCTAGACCACACTCTATAATTTACTGACACCCAACAAGAGCAAGCATTTGGTGCTACAGCAGAGAGGAAGAACTTCCATTTCAATCCCGGCTCTTGGGCAGCCATCTGCCTCAGATAGAGAGAGAGAGAGAGAGAGAGAGAGAGAGAGACTAATAACAATTGTAGCAATGAGCCATTATGGAAAGTTATGAACATATACATGGATAACGAGACATAGAGATACAGATACTGTGTAGAGACTGTGTATAAGATCCCATGCAAAATATATATGTGTTGCTGAAGATACAAATGGTTTGGTTGAGTGCACGTTTATGCTTCTAGTATATATAAATTAGATAAATATACACACCACACCACCCAGTGTGATATCAAAGACATCCAGTGCCTCAAACAAAATAGGCAAAACTAATTAATTAAATCCAATAGTATCATCCTGTCTTCTAAAATGGTGAAGACTGTTATAATCAAGAGTTTCCTAGTTTCATAATTAGCCCACTTAATTTCTAATAAAAAACTGATTTTTCTTTAGGGGCAGAAAAACATTAGGATTCATCTTCTGGGGACCATAAATATATATTGCACATATTACCTGGGTATCCAGTCATTCAATTGAGCTTGTCAAGGATCGGCGTTTAGGGGGGAAAGGTCACCAAAGTCATTAAGAAGTCCACAGTAGATTTTGATCATAATTACAGAAAAGAGTGAGACGAAGGCACAGAGCAGCATTAACATTGACTTTCCCGTTTATCTCCATTGGACAAACTGTTTCACTAGGACTAAATGTGTTTCAGCTGAGTCCAGTTCATTTAACTCAAATTGTTACTGAGCAGTCGGAATCTTAAATGTGGAGCCTCCATTAATTCTTCCTCCACTGCACAGCTCCTAAAGCAGCTTGTGTGTTCCTGGTACTGCTTTAAATCTGCCCTGTGTGCCAAGGTCACAGCATTTGGCAGCCATTAAGCCATTAAGACGCTGCAGGGTGGACACACTTTGTCCACCCTGCGTTACACCTGCCCTCCACTTCCCTTTGTCCTGTCTCTCTGCGACTTTCTATCTGTCTTCTCTCACTCGTTTTTTCTCCGTTTCTCTGTTTGCCTCTTCTTGCTTGCGTTGCAGTGTTGTCTAAGAAGTCAGTTTGTTTGTCAGAAACCAAGTCCCGCGGTCTAAATGAGGATTATGAAGCAGCAGAAATACTGTACACTCTGTAATGCTGTAATGCGCTGTGTCCTTTGACATGTGTCCGATAGGCCAGACGGTCCATCATCCGGAAATGGCCGAGACAATCTTTCCATCACGCGATTTCACAGGAACTCTCTATTGTGTCTTAGGGACAGTTGTCATAGCAGAATGGAAAAAAAGTGCACATATAAAGATTAGTAAATGTTCTCCCTTTCTTACCTGATCATTAGGTTTACCTGCACATCAGTCACACACAGTATTTGCTGTCACTGCTGCTCAATCCATCCCAGCAGCATCTAAACAAATAACTTGACTTCGAATATGATACAAGGACAGATGAGTAAGTGGAGAACCAAAAGGGACAATATACATTTCTTCAAATGATTGGATCTTGGGTGGATAAATGGATCATCTAGAGACATATATATATATATACATATAATTATATTTTATATTTTAAATGTTTCACTTAGTAATTTTTATTTATTAATCATAATTACACACTGAGAAAGTCTTCCATTATACTCAAAACTTCATACACTCGATGGTTACACAATATGTAATCAAACTTTTTTCTGTCCAAGGTCCGGAATTATAAACAAAAAATTAACCTATTTGGTTAACAGAGTGGTGATATACATATTATATAATTTTTTTTTTACAAAGTTTTTGTTAAGGGGATAGTATGATAACATTATATTTGAATTGAAAATGCATGTATTTGCTTTCCATCCACTCTGAAGCAGGCCAGTCCAAAGTACAGAGGGTGCTTATGCGTGGAAAACATCAGTATTGACTCACACAGATACAGAAAATACATAGATGGTATTGTATATTATAATTATTCTTATTAATATTAATCAACTACAATTTTCTTACTGGGGAGATTGAAATTTGACATAAAATATGAGACAGCCCATACAGTATTGCTGTTACTTAGTACATCTATAGGTTATAGTCTTTTATCAGCTGGTGCTATATCAAATAAACTTATTATTAAATTATCTCCAAACATGTCATCTTGTCAGGAAAAATCACCTTTGATGCTCATTTTATTGCCTAAACTTGTTTCCACCTAGTTCAGGCTACATTTGTAACAACATTTGTAAGCACTCAATCGGACATTTTGCTAAAATCAGGGAGCGTATGTTTGAATTTCCTGATACAATCCCTCTCAGTTGTAATCAACTCACCGTTTCATAATGACTTACCATTGCCAATTATGTATCAGCACACAGTGAGCACGAGGCACCCCAGTCTCTGTTCAAAATAGCATCTCTCACTGCTTCCTGTCCGTCATTATTATGTTTTGACATTTTCATTTTTTCCTGACCTTTTCGTATCATTTCATTTTGGTATAAAGCTTTTCTTAGGGGTTTACAACTATTGATTGACTCTTCCGGTTGGGGGAGGAAAGAGTGAGTAAACACTTCTAACCTCTCTCTATCCTTTCTATAGATAGCAACACAATCCTATTACAATTATCCTGAAATGTCCTAGCAAGAGCTGCAGAGAGAAGACTCAGATCGCACATGCTTCGGCTACCGCACTTGGCTAGGACATGCAGGTTTTTTTTAGGGAGTGGTGCTGAATCCCCTTAGTCAATTTTCTATGTGAGCCGTCCTGTGAGAACTAGGACTTCTGTGGCTTTAAATGAGCCAGGAGCAGGAATAATTAGGGGCAAAAATGTTCATAAATCACCTGTGAAATTTAATATTTAGGGGCAAAAACTATAACTCACTCTGTCCACATTTTACTCAGCAATTTGTAAAATATTCATGCTTGAATGTCTGATGGCCCTGCAGGTGACCAATTCCTTCCAGTGCATTGTGGGAAGAAATTGATTAATCAGTTAAAAGAGTCTGTTTCAGCAGTTATCACACAAGAAACAGCAAGAGATGGGAATACCGACCTCACAGAAAACAGAAGTTCAAAAAAGTCTTATGCAAATTGAACAGCGGTGGTAGATTGTATTTTAAAGAGATATTCCAGGGATTTAGTATTGTACTTTCATTAAGTCAGATGGGTGGGGGGGGGGGGCGCACAAGAGACAGATTAAAAAAACTGATGCAACAGAGGCCAAAAGACAATATTTTCAATCAAATTCCAAAAATGCTGGTTTGGTTCCCATCTTACTTCCTTTCTTCCTTCCACTTCCTCTGTCTTTGTAACTGACTCGATGTCATTGTAAATGAGGGTGACCCCTCAATGGTCTCTTGAGTATAAATAAAGGTTGAATGAATGAATAATGCAACTTGATAGAATATTTCATTAGACCCTTACCCTGCTTGGAAAATGCCTACATATTTCAATCTCCACACCTCCAGTTTGTAAGCTTGTACATTTGCAGCTTTCAAGCCCAGGGTGAGATAACCCTGATGACGTCATCAGGGTTATTTTCTCAGACTTGGTAAAGCTCCTCTAGAGAAACAGAAAACATATTGTATCCTTACCTTACCTTACTCTTAGAAAAAAAACTTAGGAGTCTTAAAGTTAGAACTGACACAGCCCTTATTTTTTAGAAGTTTGTCCTAGCTTGGCCAATTAAAAGCTATGAGGTTTGCAGCCAATGTGCTCTTCATTAGATTCCATTTTTGTCATATTTGTTCTATTTTGCAAATAAGAGGTCACAAGTAGAAGACGGTTAGGGGTGACTGTCACTATGCATAATATGATGCAACGTTCATTAATTCCATTTATTAATTAATTGAGCTGATCGATGTGATATGAAAGCAGCCATGAAGGTTGAGGTTGGCCAGTATCCCTCAGTGAAAATGTAGCCTATGTTGCAGTGAATCAGCCCCTGCACTTCTCTATTAGGATCATTAAGATTGACAGAGGCACTGAGTTCAGTAAGCTCTGCATGCAGTGACTGATACACACTAACAAAACTAAATTACACTTACCTGTAATAAAATTAGGCTGAAACGTTTTCTTTTTCAACTTATTATCAACCAACTTTGTCACAAAAACCCTGGTAAAAGCTTACAACTTACTGGTTTTAGAAAAACTTAGTCTAAAATACTTTTCGGTTCACCTAATTATAAAGATCAACCAGTAGACCAGAGCCACATCCTGGCACATTTTATGGAAATTCGCTGATTGGGCTACTAGGTGTCACACAAATCAACCACTGGTTGAGGGGCTGTAGTTATGCACAGCAGGTTTAAGTTAAATGCTAATGTCAGCAAGCTAACATGCTCACTATAACAATAGTAACATGTTGATGACTATGCAGATAACTACAAAACATGTGCACCTAGCATATTAGCATGCTAATAATTGCTAATTAGCACTGTACACAGATTACAGTTAAGGCTGATGAGAATGATATTAGTTTTGGAGTTTTTTGGTCATAAACCAAAGTATAGGCACTAGATGAAGACTTATGGGAAACCAAGGTCCTTTCATTTCATCCTGTGGGGAACTGGAGCGTGTGAATCAAAATTGTATAGCAACCGATTCAATTGTGCTGACATTTTACTTTGAGTCAAAAGTAATGAAAAGTCAGGGGATCCCCAAAGTCATAAGTACGCATCCTCTAGGGAACCTGACAAACAATTTAACAGTTGTGGAGACACTTCAATCCAAACCAAAGTGGTGGACAGGCCGGCCAACGTTGCCGTCCCTAGAGCTATGCATCTAGGGGGGCTGAAAACAATTATAGAACTAACTTTTATAGCACAGGCCTACTGGCACATTGGAACTGACCAATGATCACAAGCTCTGCATCTTTTTATGTGTCTAAGTACAGATTTAGAGATATATATGAAACTAAAAATATGCTTAGCTTATACAGTAACCCACAATCTTGTTTTTGTCTTGCAGTTTCTGGCTATGATCTCCATCCTATTCATCATCATTTCCACCATCTCGTTGTCCCTAAACACCCTACCGGAGCTCCAGGTGGTAGATGAATTTGGCCAGTTCAATGATAACCCCAGCCTAGCCCATGTGGAAGCTGTTTGCATTGCCTGGTTCACCATGGAGTATGTGCTGCGCCTGCTCTCAGCACCCAACAAATGGGATTTCATCAAGGCACCACTGAACATTATCGATTTGCTGGCTATCCTGCCTTACTTTGTGACCCTCTGCCTAACTGAGTCTAACAAGAGCGTTCTGCAGTTCCAGAACGTGCGCCGTGTGGTCCAGATCTTCCGAATTATGAGGATCCTGAGGATCCTGAAGCTAGCCAGGCACTCGACAGGACTCCAGTCATTGGGCTTCACTTTGCGAAGGAGCTATAATGAATTGGGTCTACTGATCCTCTTTTTAGCCATGGGTATTATGATCTTCTCTAGCTTGGTGTTTTTCGCTGAGAAGGACGAGGACGCCACCAAATTCACCAGTATTCCTGCCTCCTTCTGGTGGGCTACCATTACTATGACCACTGTTGGTTATGGAGACATCTACCCGCAAACCCTGCTGGGCAAGATTGTAGGAGGGCTCTGCTGCATAGCAGGTGTGTTGGTCATTGCCCTTCCCATCCCAATCATTGTCAACAACTTCTCTGAGTTCTACCGAGAGCAGAAGAGGCAGGAGAAGGCCATCAAGAGGAGGGAAGCTCTTGAGAGAGCAAAACGGAGTGGAAGCATTATTTCTATTAACCTAAAGGATGCTTTTGCACGCAATATGGAACTTACAGATGTGTTGGTGGAAAAAAAAGAGGACAGTAAGTGTCCTGTGGACAATCGCCAATCACCTAGCCGCTGGAGCTACCAGAATAACTACTCCAATGCAGAGGTGGGTAGCCCAGTCAAGTCCCATTACAGAGAAGTGGCTCAGCTGGGGTCCCCTGAACGAGTCAAGACTTCATCTGATAAAACTTCCCCTCAAAACCTAAGCGCAAAGCGACTGGAAGACGCTTACAATAAGACTGTAACCATCCAGGAGCAGCAGGAGAACATTACAAAGGAGCAGATGGAGATGAAAACGTTGTCTTCAACTCAAGCCCGTCGAACGTCTGAAGCAAACATTTCCAGGAAATTCTCTAATGTGGCTGAGGAGTTTTCAGTGGAAAGAGGAGAAAGAAGCTCTCTGCTCCCAAGTGGTGAAGGGAGTCAAGCTGGAACTAGAAACCAGCGCATTCCTCCTCCGTTGGATCTAAGTCAGATCAGCACCATGGAAGTGAGCAAGGGCAGTGACAGCATCCAGCCAATGGCCATCATTAAAGAGGGTTTGTATGAGTTTGTGTCTAGCCCCAAAGCAAGCGGGACTAGAGATATGGGTTTGGTGCCACAGAGCAAGGAAAGCGTTGGGGTGACTTATGATAGCAACTACAGTTCCTTGCAAGATTATATCAGCCCTATAAAGCCAAGAGCCCACAAGGTTGACTTCATTGGATCCAAAGATGACGTGGTAATGGTGGTGATGACACCTGTAGCAAAACAAACCTCCGCTGGCTCAGCCAAGCTTGCTCAACTGCTTTCCGACGACATGGTTTCCAGGTTCTCCCCCTCTTCTTGTTCCATAACCCAGGAAGCTAAGTCTCCGCTGGCGATCCTGCAATCTCCGTCTCTGGCCCAGCAATCTGTCAGTCCAAGCAACCCCCAGGGGGGAGGTGAGGGCTCAGCAGCCAGGAGATTAGAAGGTGAAGGACAGCTCACAAGCTTAAGCCACCAGGGGACGAATCACATGGAAAGGTCTGCTGTAGGCTCAGGCAACAATGCTAGCCCACTGTCCAAAGCCAGTCCCCTCAACTGCACCCAGGAGTTGGCATTTATGGAAGGAGGGGAAGAAGGAGAAGGAAGAGATGGAGCAGAACAGAGTGGGGAGAAACAAGAAAATCACATTGTTCTGGACAGAAGCACGACGCCACCCTGTGAAACGAGCATGTGATCCAAAGAGTAGAGAAAAGTTCACAAACAGGGACGCCAAATGGATGGGTTGAGTAAAAGGTGGACGGGATGGATGACAGCAATGACCCAGAATAAACCGGAACAACTAGTACCTGGTGTGGGCACTGCACCTGTTGACAAAGACAATGCAGAAACACACCAAAGTGTTAACAAAACTATCATAACAGTTGTTGTAGTTTTTCTGGAGCGACTTGTCAGATCCCACTAGACTTTTGGACTCTCATCTGATTTTTGACAAGTCCTGAAACAGACACCTCTGCAGTGTTGTCACATGGCTTTATTACATCGAGGGAAGTCAGAAGCACATGCACACACATGTCTGGATACTATCTGAAAGACACTGTCTCACGTCAGTGTTATTGACTGTTATTTGTAGACCAGACTGATATGCTGCAGAGCAAAACAGTGACAACTGTTTTGAATCTTTAGGGCTCAGATGTGAGCATAAACGAAGCCTTGTGTGAATGAGAATATTTACGAGAGAGAGAGAGAGAGAGAGAGAGAGAGAGAGAGAGAGAGAGAGAGAGAGAGAGAGAGAGAGAGTTTAATTTACAGTCTCATATTGCTTGCTATTTAGGCCTATTTCTTATGATGGACTAATAACACCAATAAAAGACAGAAGGTGGAAGGAAGTAATACTTTTTACAATTTTATCTCGTACAAGTCTTCATTCTGTACCATGGGTCTTGCTTACTCATCATTCTCTCAGTCTAGGTATTTCGATATTGTAATTGTACCCAGATCAAACACAAGCACATGACACTCTTCGGACTTGTATCACTTCATTGGACACAAATAGCATCTGCGGTATCCTAAACCTTCTGTTTTTGTTTTTAATTTTTGTCTCTCCTTTTTCTGTAATACCTGAAATAGGGTCTTAAAGGTGAAAAGGGAATAGAATAGGGATGCAAAGCCTATTGTATTTATAGAACACTGTTTGCACACACTTCTAGAATAAAAAAATCTGAAAAATAAATAAATAAATAATGAAAACCGCTTAGGAAACAGCACTATATACTCATAAAGAGACAGGTGAAATGGGCAGATATATAAGGACATAAAGGACAGTGCACAACAGTGGACAAATTCACTGATCGCTCATGTGTGGGTCATCTCAAACGGGGCTCCTCCTTCAGTTTCATGCATTTCTGTGTCATAACAAGCCGATGTACATTTGGAACCTCCAAATATGGCTAAGAATTGTGACTTTTTTTTCCCATCCTTTATCAAAACATTGACCGGCCACTTGTTTAATGGTGTATTCAGGCAGTTGACGAAGAGCACCCAAACCCACAATCTGTTTTAGTCTCTGTGAGACCACTGTTTTATTAAATGATAATTCCAGTTTACTACAACTTGGGTCTTGTTTTGTAGTTTTGATCTTCTTTTCTATCAGTAATAATAACACTGTGCTCACCAATTTAATAGCTGAAATCTAGCAACATGGTCACATCGATAAAAAGAAGACCAATGGGTCAAGAAACATGAGCAGTCCAACTATCAGACAGGTTGGAAACAAACATGTTAGTCAAACTTTGGAAGAGAAAACAAAGACAAACTGTGAAACATCCATCACAGTTTACAGACCCACCACTATACTTAGGCCCTCAGTATGCTTCAAACAAAGTACCTGTCTGATTTGAATGGGGGAGGAGGCTACATCCAGCCATTTTTGTAACTTTTCCAAACCGCCGACCTGATATTAGCCATATTGGCCCCAGGTTTCAGTACTTAACCCTACCCTTTAATGCAGTGGTTAAGATATTTTGGATAAACTGTTGGGTTTGTTTCTGCCTGATCATCCGTCTGATCATTGTCGCCATGTTCTTAGACCTCAGCGATTAACTTGGGGAGTATGTTATCATAACCTATAGGAAAGATGGATAAAACTACCGAAATAAGACCAAGTGGTAAACAAATAAACTATAATTTGAGGGAGGAGGTACACACCTCTATACACACACCATTTGTACTCCTTTTCCAGCACATATTCTTTCATGACTGGGGGGAGATAAAGACAAAGAATGTGTCTGTATGGTTTGTTTTGCATGGCTGCTGATTGTATTGTAAAGGTAGTATAAGAGTGCCCTCTAGAGGCATTCTTAAGGCACTTGAATGAAAGGACTTGTTGCCTCTTTAGCACACTGTGTAATCTTATTTAATGGATATATTTTTATTAGATCAGCTGAGCATTAATTTGAATGCATGCTGACACGTTTAAACGCACATTTAATTGTGTGCACAATGGATTACTCACACACAGTGTGCAGTGGGTGAGTGTGTAGTGATGGGAGCAGTCACAAAGCGAAAACACAAATTCTAACTGTGCTCCCAATGTATACTTACTCTTTCTAGATGAAGATGTCATATTTTTGTTTGCAGTTGAAACTAATTCATTACATTTTCTTAAGAGGAACTTGGAGCTGTGTTGTTGTTAACATCTCAGTATATTTAAAAATGGGTGCCTTTTCATAAATAGATAATTTATGAGAAGGTGAAAAAAAAACCTGTACAATAAGACCAGATTTGGTCGTTTTTTTGTTTTTATTTTCTCTCATTTATCTCTGTTTAGTGGATATGTTGATATGCAAATCCTCAGGTTCTCAGGTTTTGCATACCTTTACAGCTATGTGTTCTCTAATCAACTCCAGTCAGTTTTCTAGTTTTCATGCAATATAGCTTACGCTTCTAACCTCACTGTGCCACAATGTCATTTTTTTTCAGGAAATGAAACTTTTTGTGGAAAGCAGTGGCTTCAGTTGTGTTCAGTAGTGACTTAAGCTTGGATCAATTTTGGTGCAGCAGTACCGTATACTGTATATTTTCAATTGCAGCACTGTACTAAATGGACAGTGACATTTAATAGGTGTTGATTAACCACAACAAAGAAGGTTGCCACCCAAGCATGTGGAAAATTGATCACAGTAAGGACATGTGACAGCCACATCATGTTCTGTACAGTAGCTTTAGAGCTGCAGTGTGAGGTAAAAACATGACTCCTTTTTATAGATCTTGTAAGTGGAAGTGTTGGGGAGCGCTAATTTCTAATTGTATTCACACAATTAGCCTTGCCAGTCAAGGCTGTTGATTCGAGTGCTTTACTGAGCACAGCGTGATCTCACGGGAAATCCCTTTCTTATGATAGTGGAGAATATTTTGACATTGTGAAGCACAATGCAGCTAAGCTTGAAAAATGATACCATACGGCTCCTTGTCCATACACAAAACCATTGAAAATAACCAGAAAATAAGCTTTAAAAATTATTCCACATGGTCATGACATAGGCTACTTCCTACTATAGGGTAGCCCAGGTGTGCTCTGCTCAGATGAGTGTGATTTAGAGGTAGAGTACATCCCTGTTTCACCTATGTCCTTTGTGGAAGGAATGCTCTACTCCAGAGCACGACATGAACAGATGTGGCTCTGTGGTACCGATAGTGTTGGTTTGTCACTGCTGCAGATCAGGGACCATATGAACACTGCTTTGGCTCGCCTATGGACAACCTCATCTCATCATACTCATCTGAAAATGTTCACAAATCTCCATTTGTATTTGTTGTTGTAATCATTTGGGGTTTTGTACAGTTAGATACACAGAACAGACTCCAAAAAACCTGCTTCTTCATCTCTCCTGCCTGCTCAACCTTCTTTTGTTGTTTCTTTAATGTTCCACTCTTCCATCCTCATCTACTTTGTTTGTTTAACAGTAGCCTCTTTTGATGATTAGTCAGTTTTATTATTTGTAAGTCAACATAATGATAGTGAAATGATAGGGACTTTTGATTCAGTTACCAATATGCAAGACAAATAAATGTGTTCATGGGACCTAAGTTTTTGTGTTTTGTGTTATGTGTATGCACAGACATGAGTGAAGTATGCCACTTTATTCTTCATACTTTATACTCCACTACCAGGGGCGTAGACGGAATTTCCGAAGTGAGGGGGACAGATTGTTCAGGAGGAGGATTTTTATTATATATTATATATATAAAAGATCAACTACCATTTGTCTCACCAAATTGCAGATTCCAAGTAGCCTACATTTCATTTATGATTGATGGAAAAGCCGACATTTGGGAGTAGTGTAGGTCCGGGGGCATGCCCCTCTGAGAATTTTTTGCCCATAATAGCCCAAATTTGGTGGCCTCTGGCACATTCTAATGTCACTATTCCATCATATACACTGATCTAAATGATTGCATTTAATGAGCTTTTCTCCTTATATATTTTTTTTATATATTGTTTTATTATTGCCTATATCTATGATCAATCAACTGACACAAGTAATGTGCACACTCGCCAACTTATGATGCGTTCAAATCAACTCAGAATTGTTGTAAGTGTGGGGGACAGAGGGCACCGACATGGAAAGTGCGCCGGACATGTCCCCCCCACGTACCCCGTGTCCGCTTCACCCTTGTGCATTACATTTATCTGACAGCTATAATTGCTAGTTACTTTTATTTTACAAAAACTACCTATGATGAGTTAATAAGCTGATACATATTTAAATATTAAACTACTACTACAACAGTATATAAAAGAGTTAATGTTAGGGGGCCCTCCATAGTCTATATCCACGATGTTCCACTTCCGGGATTGCTCAGGTGCTGCCGGTAATTCCTGATGTCCCTCACATTCCATCCGGATGTCCGTTGCCTTCCGCTTTCTTTGTGTTAGAATTTTAAACTCCGGTCTATTATTGAGGACAATGGTTAACTGCTCCTCAGATCTCTGCAGGGTTAATCCAGACAGCTAGCTAGACTATTTGTCCAATCTGAGTTTTCTGTTGCACGACTAAAACAACTTTTGAATGTACACATGTTCCACCAAAACAAGTTCCTTCCCGAGGCTATTTTGCAGAGGCACCGTGGCTGTCAGGCGCTTAGTGCTGCCCAAGACGATGTGATTGGTTTAAAGTAGGGGTGTCAAACTAAACTCCCCTAAGGGCCACACTAGAAAATGAGAATCATATCAAGGGCCAGACATAGAGTTTATTGCTTTTATGTCATGGGAAAAGTCAAATATCTTTGACTGTATTATTGCATGTCTCATAGTCTTATCACTTACAGTTTGGTTGACAAATATGTCGAAGTAAATGGCAAAAACGTTTGGAAAAAGCATCAGAAATGTCGAAAAAAAACGTTATGAAAAGTGACAAAAATTAGGTGGGCCAAAATGTATGATGAACCTAAATGTATATAGGGGCCGGATCAAAATTAGCAAGGGGCTGGATTTAGCCCGCCGGTAATGGTAAAGTGTTGTCCAATCTACTCAAAGGAAGGTGGTATAAAGAAATGCATGGACAATTAACCAATAAAAAGGTCATTTTGAGTTGAAAACATCTTATAATCTTATTTATAACTTAGATTAGAAGGAATAACATAAGCCTATATTTGTAACAATAAAAATGATGACAGTCTTTAATTTAAAATATAGTCATAATCTGATATCAGGAAATAATATTCTAAACAGATATGTGAAATATGTATACAGCACTATAGATTTAGCCTTTAATGGGCAACTGTAAAATCACTACGTATCATACATTTGCGTTTCAACCAGTGACTGTTTAGCTAGCTTAATACATGAATAACATGTAAATGTAGCTCATTTACAGCTAAGATGGATATAGCTTTATATATATAAAACGATCCGTTCAGAAAGAAATGGGTGACGTCACCTACACTGCGACACATGTTTTGCTCCAGCTCGAGGGGAGAGCCCGTTGTGTTATCACTGGGATTATACACTGGTATACACACATTATTCACTACCGGTTTTGTGGTCAAAGTAAGTTTTACGTCCCCGGTAGACAGATTATGTTACTGTAACACTGACCACCTTACATTGCGTTGTCTAGGTCAGGGAGACCGTAGCTCGCCGTAGCTGGCTGTGAATGAAATCAGCGTGCTGAAGGAGGGGACTGTGAAGAGCATCTCCGGGATTTCACCGTTATATTCCCGCAGACCAGAGGTAGGTAGGTGGGCAACAACACCAGCCTTTACCGACCACTGTCACACTGGGCACACCGCAGACAGCCCGGATATCCTGTGAGCATAGCTGTGCGTGAGTCTCAGGTGGCTACCTTGCATTTGGTAGCTAACGTTACATGTTTAGATGTCTAAGTTAACGTTAGCATGTTCACGGTTTCAGAAGCACGTTAATGATAGTTTCGACGCGTCACTGGTGGTCATTTAAGCTGCTGCACAGTAATAATGACATCCATGTAGTGCAGCAGTGACTTCTGTAACCAGCACTGCAGTGGTTTGACTGAGGTAAAATTCATTTTAAATATCAAAATTAAAGGTATACGTGCAGTTTAATGTCCCAAATTATTTTCCAAAAACTGAGTGTCCCAAATGATTAGGGTCTTATTTGAGACAGGTTGCCCTAACCATAACCATAACCATAACCATAACCATAACCATAACCCAAACACCTGTTAAACAGGTGGTTTAGCAGGTTCATAATTAAGGACGTTGTATGGGGAATTTGGGACACTAAACTGCACGTATGCCAAAATGGAAAGATTGCATTGAAGAAAAAAGGGTCCCTTTCCGTGTTAAATCATTAATGCACATATGGTACCTGCATCTATTATAAACACTTCATTACAAAGCAACATGTTTTTTTTTCTTCCTACATTTTATGTTTTAAAATCTTTATCTGCACACTGCTCCAATTAAATAGTGCATCTCTCTTTTAATTGTGCAGACCTCCTTTATGCCCTGCAGGTAAGTATTTTTTGTCTTGCACCTGAGTATTTTTGTCTGGATGTGCGCACACTTTCCGTGTTTTCCCTAGCTTTGTGGAAGACTTAGATGCGCTAATTTGGCTGGGTTTAGGCGTCCTTCCTCAAGAAAATGTTAAGTTTTTCAATTAAGTAAATGCAATTTCCCCATACATGATGTGTCTCTTTGTAGGATTATCTCTCTGTAGTGTTTTTGTGTCTCTTTGTAGTCGTGTTGTGTCACTTTTTGGTCATTTTTGTTTCCTCTGGGGTTAGGATTGGGCATCGAGAACCGATTCCTACTTGGAAGTACGCAGCGCTCTAGTGTGGCTTTATTTTACATTGAAAAAGCGGTAAAACTGCAAACCACCATTGACTCAAAATAAAACGTTCCTGTTATTTGTGAAAATAAGCATGTGACCCGTTTCAACTCCACCCCTCAAAGAATCGGAATCGAGAATCGATAAGAACCGGAATCGAAAGGAAGAATCGTAATTGGAATCAGAATTGTTAAAATCCAAACGATGCCCAACCCTATTTGGGGTTGTTTTGGGTCTCTGTGGTCATGACGCGTCTCTCTGTAGTCAGTTTGTGTCCCTTTTGGACCTTTATTATCACCATATCTGTGTCTTAAATAGAGATGTTCCGATACCAATATCGGTATCGCCTCCGATACCTAAAACGCTGGTATCGGTATCAGGAAGTACTGGAGTTTATGCACCGATCCGATACCACATAATAAAGCCCTAAAGAAAATCTACGTTAAAGTAGTTTATTTATGTTCTTTTTCCGTTATAACTGACTGTCAAACTGCATAATAAAAGAAAGTTCTGTGGCGTTCATTGTTTATGTTTGTTCATGTTTCACAAAGAGTTTAACCTGAGCCAGACCGACAACAAAGATAGAAATCATATCACATCCATACAGGGATAGTAGTATACAGCTGTTATACATCATATCATCCATACAGGGATAGCAGTATACAGCTGTTAAAACATAATAAAATATATGACACACTGGTATCGGATCGGTCCTCGGTATCGGCCGATACGCAAGTTCAGGTATCAGAATCGGTATCGTGAAGCAAAAAATGGTATCGGACCATCTCTAGTCTTAAACATTGGAAAAGCTAGAGCAGATAACAATTAAATAACACTCAAAGCTTAAAGACAAAACCTAAAGCTAAAGAAGTCCAACTACAATCATTAGATCTGAGAAAGGGTTTTAGTTACATTCATTTGTCTTAGGTGCTGCACAAAACGGCACGGGACGGCACGGTGCTGCACCTAAACCTTACAGTGGCAGGGGAAAATAGTCACTTGGTCCCTCTTCTAAAATCTGAAAGGTGCAGTATATCTGCAGCCATCTGATACATGTAAGGAGCAACATTATTTCCCTTTGTCATGAAGCAAAGTATAATTATCTCAAAATTGTACAGTGCTTAAGTGTTACTTTCCTACCCCGGCAAGTAAGTCGACTGAGAACAACTTCTCATTTGCAACGACGACCTGTCACATTCACACAGTTACTCATTCATACCTGGAAGCTGCCCAGTACAACCACAGTCTGATCTGCTGGCCACTGAGCAGCTCCACTGGAGCGGTTGGAGTTAAGTGCCTTGCTCAAGGGCACCACAGTGGTGGTAATGAGGGAGGGACAAGCGCTGCTCTTTCACTTTCCCCACCCAGATTTTATCCTGCCTGTCTGGGGATTGAACTGGCAACCTCTCTTCTCTAACCTTTAGGCCACCACTGCCCCCACAGCCATGACTGCCCCAGCAGCATTTGTTTTTGTTTTAAACCTGTGCCTTTCCTGCTATGACAAGTGAAAATTCTTTTTAATCTGCCGTTAAAAAGCTCTTTGGAACTGATTTATTTAGGAAGGATAAAGAAAACTTACTGAATGCTTTGATGCTGGAAATAAGATGTAAGTCGCTCTCTATCTCGATTTAGAAACGGAAGTTAGAGAGAGGAAGACCAAACTCTGGGGCGTTCTCATTACTCCGACATCTAGATAACAGAATATTTTATAAATGTATGTGACTTACTGTAGATGCATCCGTATGGTTTTTATCTAGGGCTGCACGATATGAGGAAAATCTCTAATTGCGATTATTTTTGACTTGACTTGCGATATGATTCACGCTATTGGAGGGAATCATCATTTTTATGTCAATATTCTTATTTTCATTGAAAAATATTAAAATAAAAAAATGAAATGATTATAGTGTGATTTGTGCGAGGATCTGTACCAAACAAAGGGTTTTTCTTTAGTCTGTAGGACATTTGCAGCACCGCAATACTTCATTCAGAATGGGTTGACACATATTTTGCCTTTAACAAATATTGCACCCCCACCTGGGATTTGGATATTGCACTAGTCCATATTGTGATTTTGATAAAACTGTGATTAATTGTGCAGCCCTATTTATATCTCAAGTAATTACACGCTAGTGTTTACGTGTGTGTGTGTGTGTGTGTGTTTGTGTGTGTGTGTGTGTGTGTGTGTGTGTGTGTGTGTGTGTGTGTGTGTGTGTGTAGAATGCCATCTCTGTCGGAGCAGCTGCAGGAGGTGCGGAGTCTGGCTGAAGTGTGTCTGTACTCTGGTGGCAAGGTGGTGGAGGTGCGGGTTGGGGTGATGGCTATGGCAAATCTGCCCTTACCGCCCTGCTCCAAATACTGCCACATCGCCGCCGAGACCATGGTCATAGAAAACAGCTTTGGCAGCAACAGGAAGGAGGTGAGAGAGAACAAGTGCACATACAATATCCCCACCTGGAAATACCTATAAGACATCCATCCAGTGGCTTGTGGGCCAAATGTTCTGTTCTCTGTGTTTCTTCTTCAGACCCTTGCATCTCTCCAGCGCTTGTCTACAGCATTGAACATCCTAGAAAAGTATGGCTGTAATTTGACAAACCCCAACAGGCCAAAGTACTGGAGAACTGTGAAACACAACAACCCAGTGTTCAGGGCCACTGTTGATGCTATTCAGGTAACAAAAATACACATTATAGTAGAGTATTAGTGCTCTATAAAAGTGTACTAGGGATCAAAAGAACTTACAACAAATTAAAGTGAATACAAAGAACTGACAACTGAATAGATGTTTACGTGCAAGCCTTCATGACATATCTGATGGCATGTATTGTCAGTCAGTCTACTAATTGTCTGTATTTGTCGTCTACAATATTGTCTGACAGACCGTATTACAAATATAGTATAGAAAGTAGTCAGTAGAAATATGAGCATATTCATTGTTCTCACTCACTCCTCCATTTGGCACAGAGTAGTCATTGTTCAGATGGTGAACAGCCTGAACAGGCCCTGAACTTGTCCTGATCCTGTCCCGAACCTTTCCCGAAACTGCTCAGAAACTTGTTCCAAACCTGTCCTTAACCTGTCCAATTCTTATCCTGACCCTGTCTTTATTCTGGTCCAAACTGCTACAATTTTCTCTCAATTCTCAGTCCTTTTTTACTCTCGATCCCAAGGAATGATTTCCCGTGCTGACTGACAGAACTTCTATATGAAGGACCTGGGAGGGTTTAACTTAATACTCAACTGTTCGGGAAAGTAAAAAAAAAAAAAAAGTGGTGCGGGTCACATTACATCCCGTTTTGTTCTTTTCGCTCCCAGGGAGGACGAGCAGTGCTCTGTCTCTATGGTTACTCCAATCAGCAGCCAGATGGGCTCAGCTTCCCCGATGATGTCACAGATCCTGATGTGGGCCGAGTTGCTGCAGTAACGCTCGAAGTGATGAGTCTGAGGATGGAACTAGAAATGCTTATTAAGGTGTGTGTGTGTGTGTGTGTGTGTGTGTGTGTGTGTGTGTGTGTATATAATCATTGTAGAAGAAAGTTTTAGACGCTTTAATAGTGATTGTATAATCGTAAGCTGCTTTATTCCGAGGCACTGGTCTGGTATCCTTATACATGTATGCGTAGTGCATTGTATCTTTTGCTTGCCTTGAAAGAAAAAGCTTTAATAATAACTTATTTAATTTGATCACAGGATGCTCATCCCCACCCTGAGTTCTATGAGAGAATCCTTCCTACGCTAAGACACAAGGTAGAGTCCATCATACTACCATCGTATCTGTCATTTAAAGGATAGGTTCACAATTTTTCTGTCTGTCTTAAAATAATTGTCAGGTGTCCTGTTCATACTGGCCATTAAAATATCCCTTCATAATGTGATTCCAATGTAAGTCCTCGTTTTGTACAAAAATGTGTTGAAAAGCTCCAAAGTAAATCTTCCAAAGTAAGTTATAATGGCTAAGGCTAAAAACTTAAAGCCACTGAGGGGCTGCTATACGGACTTAAACAAACAGTCTATGGCTAGTAAACTAGCTGACGCGCTCTCTTCTACCTGACACCGCTCAGTAACCTCCTGTTGAAATCACAGACTCCAATAGTCATCGTTGCGTTTTGATGGTCATTTATTGATCACAAAGTTCTTCATATTCACGTGCAAGAAACCATGTGTCCATCGAGCTCCATCAACAAACATTTCATCATCCATGTGAGCGTTGCGCAGTGTAGCGTTTTGATGCGGTCAAAAACTATTTGTGCTCCTCCGATTAACAGCACCCCTGTTACCTATTGAAAGGTTCCTACCTAAATAGACGTCGCTCACCAGCACACTAGTGACACCAGTGGACAATTTATGTCTTACACCCATAACACAGACAAGATAATAAGACAATCATTTTCTTCTCAACATAGACAATCATTTTCTCTTTTTATTGCACTATTTGCACATAACACTGTACATTTCATATTTTATTTATTATTACTGTATATTTGTTTTTATTATATAAGTTAAAAGTCTGGATAATATATGTTGTTTGTATACCTGGAATGGTAACAAAAATAATTTCCCCCTGGGATTATTAAAGTATTTCTGATTCTGATTCTGATTCTGAACACATGAAAAATGGCCCTTACATAAGGAGTCTTCTTAGTATAAAATTAATAAATAATGTTTTCCTTTCCAGTTGACCTGCAGTGAAGGGAGAAAGGGAGTTCTATACTAAAAAGGTTATAACTTCGTAAAATACTTACACAGTGGGCTGGCGAGGAGAGCTTTGTCTGATAAAGCCAGTGTTAGCCAGTAAAGACAGTTTATTTTGAAGTTTATGATGACGTGGTGATGTAGTGCCAATTCTTCACGTCAGCGTTTGCCCACTCTTCTCTCCTCTCAGGATGTGGGTCTCAACACTGACACTGTGTTCTGCCACTTCTCCTCCACTTCATGCCGTTCAGACGGTCAGACCAAGTCTCTAGCCTTCCCCCTCCACCATCACTCCTCCAGGGAGAACAGTCATGGCCAGTCCCTGTCCTCCAACCACCAAAGTCTCAGGTCCATTCAGGTCTTTCCCACTTCTTCAAAAAAACACCCAGGTGAGGAGAGAAAGCACTATTTTAATGCTTTCACTACTTGGTTAGCTATGCGTTTATCTGTACGTGTTTACAGTGTCTTTCCATTTATCGACAGACCCTTTCAAATCAAGTAAAGTGATTTTTGCTTATTATTGTTGTCATTTTTTTATAAAAATTGATTGACTGATGGTGTATCACTTCCCCAGTGTTAATAGCAACTCCCTACTTAAGCTTGATTCATGGTTCTGCGTTTAATCTACGCTGTAGGTACGTAGGTACGCATAAATATGGACCCTAGGCCGTAGCCTGACGTGCACCTCCCCAGAAATGTAACTTCATGTCACGGCAACGCAGACCGCATCCACTATGATTGGTCGGCTTAGCTAGACTCTCTGTGAACAACATGAAATCAAGGAGAAGGGTTAGGGTTGTTTCTTCTTATAGAGTCGGCACTCGCTCCGAGGCTAATCCCTCCGTCACTCTCTTACTCGCTGTACTGCAGCACACTACATACTCCCCACGCATACACACATACCGGCCCTGCTGTTCTCTTAAAGAGATATGCTAGAACTACGCAGACACACCAGCGCACAAGTTTAAATCCTCATAACCGTGTAGGCTGCTTATGTGGGCTATGACGTAGGCTCAGCGTGGAGACTACATACTACTATAAATCAGCCTTAAGGGCACAGTGCAGTGGTTAGCACTGTTGCCTCACAGCAAGAGGGTGGGTTGTTGATGTTGTGATAATATGATTGTGAATTGGAACAGGTTATAGTAGAAAATAATGTGACCGTAGTTGGTAGAGTAAATTGTTATCTGTGTTCCAGAGAACTGCACTATCTGTGGAATATTCCGTATCTCTGCCCACTGCCTCACCTGCCTCCTGGGGCTCTGCTCAGAATGTGACAGACTGTACCACTCCTACCCTGAGAGGGCCAACCACCGTCGAACAGCTGTCTCCTCATCATCATCATCATCCTCCTCCAAAAACAGGAACAGTCAAGGGTCAGGCAATATAAAATGGCAATACTCTGATCCCACTGGCCCATAGCCAGGGCTACTTGTCCAATATCAAATAACAGTTTACTCCAGAAATTTAGTGTCAGCATCGCCGACTTGAGGAGTCACTTTCTTTGCTGCTCAGCTGCCCTTTTCCGCCATTTGTGGTTAGGTGCAGATCTGTTGTTGTTGTTTCCCTGTCGATTAAATAGATGTATCATTATGTCAGTCCGGGCTATGGTCAAAGTTAAAGCTGATCACAGCAAACTGTAGTGACAGTTTAGACATAGTAGATGTCAAAGTGTTAGAACCAAGTGCTAGTATGACTATGCTAAGTGTGTGAAAAAAAATCAACGTGTATGGATGTACAGTATATTCAGTCGTTACAAATTGATACAGCAGTGTAACCCCTCATTTCCACCAACTGCGGGACGGCAGCGGATCGGCTCCGCTGCGTGTCGGCTCCGTGCTCCGCCGTCCTTCAATACCCACCGGGTCCGGATTTGTTGTGGAACGGCTGCACCAATGACTGACAGCTATAGTCACGAAGACCCACAAATTCACGTAGAATAGAACCCAAAAACTAACAACCGTTTGTTTCCATCCAGAGGAGTAGAGGGGAAACTCTGTGCTGTGTTTTCAAGGTGTAGTGCAGAGAAATATGACCTGCCGTGAGCACGGTGTATTTTATTTTGAAAATTAACCAGATGTTTTATTTTGTTTCTGTGCTCGACTTCCTGTCCCGCACAATCGGAATTGTGCAGAATTGCTGCGGAGCTCTCCGGTGTATAAATAGTAGCTCTGCATATCTGCTCCAGAGGGCTGCGGATCGCTGGAGCTGGGGCGGAGTCGGAACGCAGCCGTTCTGCAGTCAGTGGAAATACACACATTGACTTTAATGGAAACCTATTGACTCCGCCACCGTTCCGGAGCGGATCCGCAGACGTTCCGCAGTTGGTGGAAATTGGGGGTTACAGTCCCTCTTCCCCTGTTTCAGGTCTTCCGCCTGGTGTTGCCTCCACTGCTCTAAAGTCAACTCCGTCCAGGAAGTGCTGTGTGAGGAGTGCGAGCACCCTCGCCTGGAATTGATCAGCTCCAAAGTAGACGAATCTCAGCCTGCCACCGTCACTGGTCCGTGTTGTCTCTTGGTGCATCCCTCAGCCCCAGTATCCCAATCAGTCCAGTATCTAATCACAGCTCCTTCATTCTACTACTTTCTAGTTTCCTCTGTGACATAGAAACTGAGATAAAAGCAAATACGTCTACGGCAGCTACCCTTCACTTATTACTCCTGCTGTCCCTTAGGAGAAAGTTGTTAGGCTTGTCGACTTGAAATAATTAATTATGTATTAATTGAAGTATGCATTGTACAGTCCCTCCAGAAAAATGCGATTATGCGATCGCGTAATTCAATGCATAATCAGCCAAAGTCCGCATATTTATGCGGGGGCCGCATTTTTTCAAATACGCCACACTTTTGCCGCATAAATTGCCGATTTCCGCGCAAAATATGCGGGGCTTGCATGATTTCAAAATCCCCGCATTTTCGTTGCAAAAAGTCACATATTTCTTAGCAGAAAGTTGAAAAATGTTGCGTTTACTTCACACATTTTCCATTGTTGACATGGGAACGTTATGAAGTGACGTAATTACGCAACGTGAGCATCATCGAAAAGCTGCAAACCCCGCGGTGAAGCCATGATGAAACCGCAATTTTTGCAAGTTCCCACAATTTCATCGCATAAAATTGCATAAATATCCTGCATATTCCATCGCATTTTTTAAGAAAACGTGGCGCATAATCAAGGATTTTTGCCCGCAACAATCACAAAAAAACTTTTTTAACTTTTTCCGCATTTTTCTGGAAGGAAAGTAGTCAGCATATCGTGATGATTTCAATGTTTGTAATTTAAATTGTGAAAGTAATACTTGATTATAATATTTCATGTGTATTGGTACCTTTGGTTACACTTTACTTGAAGGTATCTACATAAGAGTGACATGACACTGTCATGAACGTGTCATAGTGATTATAAACAAGTCATAAACGTTTATGACATAACACTTCTTTTAGTGTCATTCGGTTTTTGTCATGACAAGTTATGGTTAGGGTTAGAGTTCATGTGTCATGACTGTGTCATGTGTTCATGACGGTGTCATGTCACTCTAATGTAGATACCTTCAAGTAAAGTGTTACCGTACCTTTTTTATTTTAGGCCCAAGAACAGCCTCAACCATCAGTATGCATGTGAAAATACGACGGGACTAATATTACCAGGGGACCTCATGTGATTTAGAAATTACCCCCATCATTACCAGCAAGTTCTGCTCAGTTGACTGCCCTAAATTTACACTTTGATCTTTAGTCTCTTTAACCCTTTTCATTGACAATGGTCTAAGCTTATTTACTTCTTAGGAAAGCAAGAAATGGTCACCACAGCCATGGTACTTTTGGAATGGTACATTTACATTAAGTTGAGGACATGATTGTTACTGATAATAATGTGACTTGAATTAGCCGACAGTTGTGTCTGTGTGTGTGTGTCAATGTGTTTTCTTAGACTGGCAGTGTAAGAGCTGTACCATGGTGAATGCAGCCAGCAGTATTCTGTGTGAAGTGTGTGAAAGACCTCGTTTGGCTACACGACCTCCAGTGACCCCGTCACACCCACCCATCACCCCCCCCAGACCACCGGCACCAGTACTGGGCATGCCCGGTGACCCCGACAGCCAGGTAGGTGTGTGTGTGTGTGTGTGTTATTATTCATTAATTAATATATTTTTTTTTATATACCGCCACACCGGTGCATAGTCGCAGAGAGCGCTACTTGACTTTTTTTAAATTCAATGTATCAATGTGACTATACTCACATCTGTTTTGTATTTATCATTTCATTTCTGTGTATTCCAGCCCCAGACAAGTAAGGCGTCCATAGTCCATAGTCCATAGTGTAAACATGTGGTGGCTGCGTTCTGAATTTCTCACTCACTGCAAGCATAAGCGTAAGAAAATGTGAGGGCAGCTAGCGGCACAACCAGGGGTTGATGCAGACGGTATAAGTGAAGTATGAAGTGAAGTTAAGGAGGGATCTGAAGGAAAGGAGAACATCCTTGACTTTACAGCAAAATTACTGAAAACGGCACTCGAGCTTAAAGAAGATGAGGACCTCGGTATTGAGCGAGCACATCGGTCGCTGGCACCAACACCATCAAACTCTTATATTTCCACATCAATTGTGGTCATATTTGTCAACTTTCAAACAAAGCAGAAGATTGGTAATGAAGGCTGGAGCACAAAAGATCTGCAACGTCTAATTTGTAAAGGAATAACTACTTCACAGCATATGTGAACTAGCTTTTCTCCATGTGTGAGACAGATATTAGAAACAATACACTAATAAATTCTGCTAGTTTTAAAGGAAACTGAAACGTAGTATCAATGGTAACGTATCAGAAAAGCTCTCTTTCTGAGAACAAGTCCTTTTTAAATCTCTCACAAAGCCTTCAGAGGGAGTTAGAGCGAGAGTGATACTGTTCTCTGCAGCAACAGCTCAGAAAACGAATCCTCCCTTCACCCGATCTGTGTTCGTGGCTGCTACAGGATAAACACATCGATCCCTGATTCAAGCCTTCTGCTGACCAGCTTCTTCAAAAGGTTCCTTGAAGGACGAAGGTCCCCAGACCTCCATCAGTTGATTTTGTTCTTCACTTTTTTTGCTCATTTTAGATTAACTATCACGTAAAGGTGCTGTACTCAACATTCAGAACATAGCAGCGAACAACTATTTAACCCTCTGAGAACGAAAGACGCACTGGCGCGTCCAAATGATATTTGACAAAACTCCCACTCAAAAAGCGATATTACAGAATTTCATTTCAGACATTTATTTACTATTTCAATCATATATGACCTAAGACTTTGGTAGATTAATTTCAAGCACCGAAACAATTCGTACAACACATCATAAGTTAAGCTTTGTTTCCAAAAGAGATTTGAGGAATTTCAAAAAGCCAACGTCCACGTTTCAGCTTTAGCCCTATCTCTTTACACATTGCTTCAGAAAAAAATGTGGGCGTCACTGTATGGAAAGCTGAGTTTGTTCTGAACATTTTGATATGGAACACATGGGGATAAGTTATATGCAAATACCCTAAAAAGGTAAATATAAAGTGCTCATATTATGCTCATTTTCAGGTTCATATTTGTATTTAGAGGTTATATCAGAATAGGTTTACATGGTTTAATTTTCAAAAAACACCATATTTTTGTTGTACTGCACATTGCTGCAGCTCCTCTTTTCACCCTGTGTGTTGAGCTCTCTGTTTTAGCTACAGAGTGAGACCTCTCACTTCTGTTCCATCTTTATTTGGAGTCGCACATGTGCAGTACCTAGGTAAGGACTACTAGCCAGTCAGAAGCAGTGTATGAGGGCGTGCCATGCTAGCAGCTAGGTGAGCATTATAACGTGTGTTACAAAGTGACCACGTTTGTCTCTGAAGTAAAGGCTGGACTACAATAGAGCTGTTTGGAGCAGTTTGTGAACAGTGTTTTCTGTTGGAGATGGTAAGTCCCTTTGCGGTGGACTTTGGGCTTTTTCACTTTGTAAACCTATAACATGCACAAAAAAGATATATAACACAATAAAGGAAAGGGAAAAAGCCAAAAAGCATAAAATGAGCACTTTAAGAAGATACGTGAAAATGCCCTTAGACCTCAGAGGGTTAATCATAACTGTATATAACTATAACTATATAAGCATCGTCAACCGGAAATGACGCAATACGTTTACCGCAGCACGTCAGCCAAGCAGGAGGCAGGACAGCCAAGCTATTGTAGCCAGTTTCATTGATTAAAGTAGAAGCCGCTCCGCATAATACGTTGTGCCCAATTACGTGTTTAATGAAGCCGGCCTATCAGACTGCCGCTCAGATCGCCTATTGGCGATCTCGACTAACCACGATCAGACGTTTTGAAAATACAAGGAATTGCCCAAGCCTATTTGGTTTGTCGGTTTGTTCGTCTGTCAGCAGGATTATGGAAAAAACTACTAACCCGAATTTTCATGAAACTTGGTGGAAAGGTGTCGATTCACGGGGCGGATACACAAATTACATTTACTTTGACAAGACAGAGCAGCAGATACTGCCTCGCTGTGTGTGGGCTTGTGCAGGTGTAGTTTGAAGAGTCCTAACCTTCGAAATGTGAGTTCCGATTATTCGGTCAATCACACACTTGGTTTTGTATCATTTAGGTGACTTTATCTGTGACTAAGATTGATTATAGCTCAGGGTGTGCATTTAACACAAAAACATCTACAGATAATGTTTTGGCTTTTGTATACTTAAAGCTACATTGTGTAAGAATTTCTCCCATCTAGCAGATAAATTGTATATGACAACCAACTAAATATTACTTTCTAGCCCTTCCTCCTACGGTGGCTGAACCCGAAATTAGCTCTCTCCATCGTTTACACGCAGCTGTTCTAGCCACTCCAATATTAACTTTGGTCTTGTTGCTTTGTCTGTCGCGATGTCGTTTTAATTCTCTTTTTCTCTTCCCTGGCGAGTAATCTCCCCCTTGCATTCGTCACGGTGCCAGTAGGTGTAAGAGGGCGAAATGCGGAGGAATGTCCCTCTTTTGCTAATGTATTTTAAAGATGGAGGCACTACATGGCTGCCGTCATTCGAGCAAGTCGGTCATATGCATTCTGAATGATTCTGAATGTCAGATTCTACGCTTACGAGAATACTTTGATTAGTTGGTAGAAGTAATTACACATGAATGAGTACATATTTGTGAAAGAACAAAGGGGGTTTTGCTAAGAATCAACTCAAAAAATTACACAATGTAGGTTTAATGACTCTCTCTCTCTGCCCCTCTATATCTCTCTGCCCAGTGGGTGTGTCAGTTCTGTACGTATCTGAACTACTCTCCAGCTACAGTGTGTGAGATGTGTGACCTGGCTCGTCCAGAGCCCGCACCCCTGCCTGCGAAGCTCCGCCCTCCCTCCCCTGTCAGACGGGTCCCCGCCCTGCCAATCAAACCCAAAGAGCCCGCTCCTGAAGACCTGGATTCCTGTAGGCAGAGGCTCATTAAGGAAGAGGGACTGAAGCTGATCCAACTGATTAGAGCAAGTCACCTTCATCACCAGTCATTGTGTCACTACATTAAGGGAAATTTCACACCTATATTTCGGTAGACTCGGTGCGATTCACGGGTGATGTTGGGACATTGTTGCATTTTTAAATTTGGTTCGGTTTGTGTTCAGACTGCTCTTTGTCAAACGTACAAAACATTGTAAACAAATGTCAAACGGTCGATTATTGGACATAATATCTGAGTGAGTCCGTAAATATTGTGCAAGGTGGAAATTGCAGGCTAGTAAATGCACAGTTTTTTGGTTCACTTCCTATATTTGGGTTGGATTGCGTTCTCACTTGAAGTAAACTAAAGTTTAGTGCACTTGGAAGCGAAACGAGAACCGCGTTCACAGCGGACTAGAGTTCACACTAGGGTTCGGTTAAAACGGACCAAACTGCTCAGGTGTGATAGCAACCTTTAGTGTCTGTATTCTAGTGTGTCTCTCCATTGTGTCTGTGTCAGGATGGGGAGAAGAAAGGAGTGAGTCCAGAGGAGGTGTACACAAGCATGAGGGTAGCAGGGGACAGCAGCATTCTACCGTGCAAGTGGCTCAAGACAGAGCTTCCTCTGCTGTTAGACCAGATCAGGACGTTGGTGGCAACATCTTCCCTTCAGTCTGTTTCTGACAAGACTACAACAGAGCGCACAGTCAGTATGCTTCTCTCAGTACAATCTAAGTGTGTTAAGTCCTGACATATCACATCCTTACTGGATGTTTCCTCCGACTGTCACTGTCAGTCGTGTTTTTCTGTTAGTGATTGACTTTCCTCTTACACAGAGCAGGTCATGTAAAGCTCCCGCTGAGGATGCTGGGAAAGAGGTGGGCCCTGCAGAAACTGAAAGTGGGGTCCAGTTGTCCAGAGTAGAGGCCAAGCAGGCATGGCTGACAGCAGGGGGTGAAACCGAGAGAGCTGCCAGGCAAGCTCTGAGAGACAGACTCGCCAAGGTGACGCACAAGAGATGCACAATGATATTCCATCAGTCTCCATTGTTTGTCTAGAGATTGTATCTTTTTTTTTTTTATCTTCACCCTACCCTCTCAGGTAAAGGAGCTGTGTGCGCTGGGCTTCAGCGACGAGGCTCGCTGTCATGAGGTTCTGAGGCTGAGTGGTGGTGAGGTGAGAGGGGCCCTGGCCCTGCTGCAGCGACCCCTTCTGGAGCCCTTCCACAAGCACATTTGGAGTGACAAGCCCGAGCCTCCTGTAGACATCCATCACCCTGACAAACAGGTGGGAGCAGGCATATACTGTACATCAGGCCTGGGTCCAGTCACAGCTCACAATGTTCAGCCATCTTATTTCTTGTTATTAGTCTGGTATTTTGGAAATTCATAACTTCTCTTCATTTGCTCATCCATCCCACTCATGTCATGGTAATCTTGTCGTTTTAACAGCAATTTACTGCTGAAATAAGTTATTGTTATAAGTTATTGGCAGTGGTGGAATGTAACAAAGTACAAATACTTCGTTACTGTACTTAAGTACATTTTTCACGTATCTGTACTTTACTTAAGTACAATCAATAGTGCATACTTTTGACTTTTACTTTGTTACATTTTGCAGCAATTATCTATACTTTCTACTCCACTACATTTCTACAACGTTCCGTTACATTTTCTGATCAGTTTTTATTGCTCGCGATATTACGAATCCCACTATGGCCACGCCAAGACCCGCCCTTCAATAGCATTTATTGGCCAGGCGCGTACCGCTCCCGGTACTACCGCTGCTCCTGTTACTGTTACTGTTACTGCTGCTGCTCCTGATACTCTGCTTGGTCATATGTGAAGCATCCATTATAGGGTTAATATACAACCCGTAGATTTATCTTAAAAACACTCCCGGTCCTCCTCAGCTGTGAAGCCACGTACTTGTTGTCCAAGCCCGTGTGTTCTCGCTAACTAAATGTGTGCAGCATTCGCTGTCCCGTGGGAAATAATGCAAAGTCGAGCTTCATGCAGATCACCCTGATAGATAACCAGAATTATAAGTCAGAATGTAAACTGGGCCACAGATGGTAAGCACAATTACATTAACCTAAAACTAACTTAATTAAAATGCCGCGGCTCATACCGTTTTTTTTAATTATAGACATTAAGAGAATACATCGTTATGCAAGTACTTTTACTTTTAATACTTAAAGTACATTTAAAATCAGGCACTTTTTACTTAAGTAGGGTTGTCATTGTTGTACTTTTACTAAAGTAAATATATCTCTGGTTATTTGTACTTTTACTTAAGTACTGAGATTCAGTACTTCCTCCACCACTGGTTATTGGTATTACATTTTAATAAATCATTTAATTTTGACCATATGGCCTTAGCAATAAACAAGCCGTTCTTCAGTGTCGCAGTCTGTCGTATTGTGCTCTTCCTTTTTTTTTAAGTATTGGTTCAGGCACCGTTTAGGCACTGTGTCAGTGCCTAAACATTTTAAAAGTATAGTTTTAGCACCGGTATCGGAAAAAAATAAAAATAAACGATACCCAGTTATTCGCATAACTGGTTAATGCCCTTCGAGGTGTCCATTGTCAGGAATCACTGGGCATTAACCCTTACTGAATGCAGCTTTAAAGAGTCCACTTGAGAGCATGAGAACAGGCTGGGATAGCTGGTAGGATATGTGAAGTCTAACCTTGTTGTATTCTTCTACATCATTTCTTTCTTCTCTACCAGCACATATGTCGGAGGTTACTAGCAGTGTACGATCTTCCCAGCTGGGGTCGCTGTGAGCTGGCACTGTCGCTGCTTCTGGAGCACAGCGCACCTTACTCCCTGGAAGATGTAGTGCAGGCTGTGCGAGAGTCCCACGACAGGGAGTTCATCAAGAGAGTGCTGGCTAAGGAGTGTCCCATCTGCCTCTCTGTCTTCCCCCACAGCAAGGTACTGCGACACAGTGAATGTTTATGCTTTGCAATTGTCGAAGCATTTCTTAAGTCCTTTTCCTACTTTCTCGCCCTCTCTTCTCTCTCAGATGCAGTCTCTGACGTCGTGTCAGTGTTCTGTGTGTTGTGGTTGTTTCCAGCAGCACTTCACCATCGCTGTAAGGGACAAACACATAAGAGACATGGTGTGTCCAGTCTGCTGGGAGCCGGACATCAATGACCCTGAACACCTCAATAGCTACTTCTCCACCCTGGACATCCAGGTATGAAAGCAGATGAACCAAGGAAGGAATGAGGGGGGGGATAACATACTACTGGTGCCCGGTCACACCAGAGAGTGGCGTAACAGAGTTCAATGTGTTCTTGTGAGATAGGCGGTGCTGAAAGTTTAGTGGCGTAACGGCTACTCGCACCCTCAGTCACTAGTCTGGATCTACGAAAGTACATTTTCAGGATAATTGCTTGACATTTCGGCGCATGACTCACGCGCAGCATGTCCTTTACCTTCCTCTCTCTGTGTGTCGCCGTTGTCAAACTCCCTTCGCTTCGGGAAACAACAACAAACGTTGAGCTAGCAAGCCACACGCTGAAAATTTTGAAGAAAATTTGGATCGTGCAATAAGACAGGCCTGCTTGCTTCTTTCGGGGAATGATTGTAAAGATTTACAAAGAATATGTTTACGGCATTGACTCTCTAACTGGAACGTTTTGGGACCGATTGGCTGGATTGCTGCGGACGAAGTCCACACGGAGATACACTGGTAGGAGCAAATACATTTAACCATGTATCCAGCCAATTTAAATAACCAGGATATTTTGGCTTCACTTTTGTACAGCGGGAGAAAGTGAAGACGCGTCACCCAGCTTTATATACAGTCTATGATCCAGAGACGCAGAAGACATTATACAGCTGTTCTCACAGACTGAGTAGTACCAACCTTGTAGAGTAAACACATCTTCATGTGTAAAATCAGTGGAGTGTCCCTTTAAAAGATCATACCTGTGGTTTTGCACATCTCGGCTCATCTACTACAAATAACGTTTTACGTTTCTATGCCGACTGGGTTCTTGCTACCTTTCAGGGATTGATTTCTAGCTTGTATTATTTCTATGGTTGTGTTATTGTAATATGTGCTTCAGCTGCGAGAGTGTCTGGAGCCAGAAGTCTATGAGCTGTTCCATAAGAAGCTGACAGAGCAGGCTCTGATCAAGGACCCCAAGTTCCTGTGGTGCTGTCATGTGAGTACATGACAAGTCACTCTTGGCTTTGTCAACAAAAAATAGTGGTGAACAAATTTCATAAAGTCCAATTTTTAAGACTATGCAAGGAGAATGGAGTATTATTATCTCATATAAATACATATGAGATAATAATACTAATAATACTCCATTCTCCTGTTCCCTCTCCTCAGTGTTCATATGGGTTCATCTATGATGGAGACCAGCTTAAAGTCACCTGTTTTCAGTGCCGCAACAGTTTCTGTGCTCAGTGTAAAAAGCCTGTAAGTATTATGTGTCGTGTTGTGTTGTGTTGTGTGTCTACCTTTAACAAATGTTTTATATGAATTATGTCAGGCACACACTAGAAGACCTACAATGTTATAGGGTTTAACAGACCTCCTAAATAATCGGGATGTGTGTAACATGTCCATATGCTGCCAGCAGAATAAAAGGAATTAGCCTGTCATTATACAGTTAATTAGTCTATACACATAAATGAGTATCTTCATAGTTTCCCCTCCTCTCCAGCATATCACCTGTTTCCCTCCCTGCAGCCATGCAAATGATTGTGACACACAAATAACTTATTATTGTGCTAGTTTCAGCATTAAGTTATTTAAGCTCCTTCTTGTTTTTGTTAATTATTTAGGATTGTTAAATGTTATTGTTATTGTTAACGATGTTAAATTTGTCTATTTGTCAAGTTTTTATGCCACCCTTTATGCCTATTTTGAACAAGATGCTCAAGAAGGCAGCTGCCTACTGCATGAGGAGTTTGTGATTTAAAAAAAAAAAAAAAAAAAAGTCTAATTCACCGTTTTTGTATAAATGCTCTTACAGCTTAATGAGAAATGATCTTAACTGCGGAAAAGTCCAAATTTACAGTAATCTACCTGTTACCCATGAGTAGCAGTTTATGTATCTTGTAAACACACAGCCGGGACAGTGAGCCTTCACATACTCCTCAGATTAGTTAAGATGAATACACCACAACATGTCTGATACTTTATATTGGTGTTCTCTGTCTGCCTGTCGATCGATTTTGTCACCACGATAGTGTCACAACCGTACAAAACTTGCATGTGAAATCACAATGAAGGCAGAGTTCGAAGATGGGTGTGGTCCGAGTAAGGGTGGCAGAAAGTAGGGGGGTAGGATGTAGGGCAGGGACCACCCCACTTTACGCCCCTGGCCTGATTTGTCGTTGCGGCAGGTGTGTTCCCATCGGAAGATGGCTTCTAGTCTTTGTAAGGTTAATACCGTTACAAAGGTTAATGCTATGTAACTTTTGCACATTTTGCATGTAACCATGCATTTGCATTTGTGCACATTCAGCACCACTATCCTCATAGACAGCCATGTACATTAAACTGTAACTTTATGTTTCCTCATACAAATATGAGCTAACTGAATAAGTGCTGAATAGTGTGATGGTATAGTTAGAATGTTAAACATATAGAGCCAATTGAAATGAACTGAAAAAAGAATAACTTAAAATGAAGTTCCTCTTTAGCTTCTTTAGTTTAAAGCATTGATTTCACCAGGAAAATGACAGGTGGACACGTTTCTGTACTGCCTCTGCAGTGGGAGTCTCAGCATGCAGGTCTGTCCTGTGAACAGTACCAGTTATGGAAGAGGGAGAATGATCCAGAGTATCAGAGACAGGGCCTGGCTGGATATCTCAGAGACAACGGCATCAGTAAGCACACACACACACACACACACACACACACACACACACACACACACACTATGGTTCTCTAGCAGCAGTTGTCGAAGGTAATATGTTGTCCTACTTTATCTAGGGGTGCACTAATAATAGATTTTTGATTTATGTAAACCAAAACAGCATGTAACCAGCTGGCTGGTAGACAACAGTATTTCCTCTAGCCCACACACATTTGATTATGCTAATTAAGCATAATCAGCTCTGTGTCTGTCCCTCTGCTTCGGTTTCACTCTGAGTCTGACTTAATGTCCCGCTCACAACACTATCTGACTCTCTGTTACCGGGTATTACGTTGAAAGTATCTCATTTATTAAATAATTGCTTAAAACCTTTAAAAAATAGCTTTGTGTTGGAGTTTGTAACATTCCAAAATCTTAATTTTGATTTAAAGATTTTCATTTTCTCTGTAAATGCATATCGGTTCCAAATATCGGTTATCGGTTTCATTAACTACTAATAATCGGCATCGGTATCGGCCTTGAAAAACCAGTATCGGTCAATCCCTAATCAGGACACAGGCTTAGCAATGCTAACCACGGCACTGTGTACATTAAAATAGCTGTTTATTGTTTTGAGTGTTGTCCATGTTTTCATCTTCAGCTTTTGACCCTCTCACTGTGTGTTTTCACTTCATCAAAGTTGATTGGAACATTTTGGCCGCCTAACACTGTCTTGCTCAGCGTTCGGTAGCACCTTGCCGATCAAGGCTAGCTAGCTAGCACTAGCGTTAGCCAGTAACTTAAAGGAAAGTCTTGATTTTCATCCAGGTCTGTATACTGCTACTGTACATGCAGATGAACAGCAGCAGCACCTGGGTGTCCCTGTTTTTCCCGCTGGTAAATCTCCACTGGATGATTCGTGTCAGCTGGGTTAAAAGTCAGCGACTTTCCCTCTTTAGCATTTAGCTTAGTCTAGCGCCAGTGAAACCATAAACGACACTAGCTTAGCCACGTCATCTTCCCTGGCTCCGCCTTCTTGTCCAAATATGGTCACTTCTGGCTCCAAAATACAAGATGGCGAAGACCAGAATGCAAACTCGAGGCTGCAAAACGGCAGTCCACAAACCAATGGGTGACGTCACCGATGCTACGTCCGTTATTTTTACAGTCTATGGGTGAAACACGTTAACTCAATGAATAAATAATCTATGCTCAGTCTGCTTATTTGTACACTAGATTCAAAAGATTTTCCTGTATATACTGACTGCCTCCCTCATCTCTCTTTTTTCCCCTCATCCTCTTTCTCATTCATTCACATCCTGCCTGTCACTCCTCCTCTCCTCCTTCCCTCTAGCCTGTCCTAACTGTCGCTTTCAGTACGCGCTGTCTAAAGGAGGCTGCATGCATTTCTGCTGCTCACAGTGTCGTTACCAGTTCTGCAGTGGCTGCAACAACCCGTTCCACACTGTAAGTCTGACACGTACTGTAGTCCTGTACCACGTTTTCATGCCGTAATTATAAATTAGTTAGGGAGAAAGTACTGTTTTTTTATTAGATGGAATTATGGTCCACATATTTACCGTTTATTACTGCACCGTGAATAGCATTACCCCTTACATTTTGTGTTTCAATCATTAAGATAAACACATGCCTAAATCACCCCATATAGAGTCAGTAATCCCTGTTTCAATTTGTTTTTGACTTGTCTCGCTTTGCCAGACCTTCCTCCACAGCATGAGGAGGGTCTGGCTAGTCCCCACAGCATTCCGGGATGGGAGAAGTAGTGCTCTGGTTTATTGGCATTTCTTTAAACCATGAGAATTGATGGAGTTAGCCTTATGGAAATGTTGGAACTACTTTTATACTTTTAAATACTTTTAGGAATAACCCCTTGAGATGTAGCATCTCGTTTTCAAGATGCCTTTCGTTGACTTTGGTAGTTTTAAAGGAAACATGTTTATCTTTGACTTCAGGGAATTAAGAAATATAAAAAGTCATTAATTCACAATTCCCAATTAAGTCATTAATAAATTGATCTAATCTTCTAATTAATTTGGGTTGAAATTTGGGTAGTTTTCCCAAATACAGTACACTATTGCGTGATCACTGAGGCAGTCAGACATAGGTCCAGATTTCCAAATTTTTTTTTCTGTACTAAAAGATCATCGAATATAATAATTTCTTTTCAGCAATTAATAGATTGTATAGTAAAAAGTTACAGTTTTAGGATTCCGCAGGTACAGAGGGAGGCTCATAAATGTTTTGAATAGTTATGACAAAGTGGAGATTTGCAGACCTACTCTGGCTCTCCAGGTCCAGAATAGAGTTGGGTTGATTTCCAGTTTCACCGGTCCATTTCCGGCTGAACCGGCATTTGTCATTATGACACGTTCTGAAAAAAAAAGAAGCCTACATGAGCAACCTGTGACATAGCGTTAAATCCAACTTGTATTACGTTAGTAATAAGCAGTGTTGGGCAGTAAGGCACTACAGCGGCATTAATAGTTTAACTAGCATTGCTGTTTTCTGAATCAAATAACTTTTCAGTAGCTTAGCTCCTGTACTGATCAAGCAGTGATCGGTATCACTTAGTATAGTGGAGCACAAGTATAAAGTAGCAACACATGAAAATACTCAAGTAGAGTACAAGTACCTCAAAATGAACCTAGGGGTTAATAACACATGAGTACCGAGTCGACCGTTCTCTGGGATATGTTTTCATGCTAATCGAATGTGACCAGTTTTAGCGCACACCGCTAATTAGCTTATAACGGTAGTCGTTGGGGCACGGGTAAAGTTAAAAGAAATCGCTATTTCTATACCACTAACAAGGCTCAAAATACTATCCTAATATCCACACTTCCACGGTAGCATAATGAGGGTCCCTACATGTAAACCGAAGCATTGAGAACTTTGTAAGTGTACAGACAGTTTATTAAAGCAGCCATATTATGCTCATTTTCAGGTTCATAATTGTATTTTAAGGTTGTACCAGAATAGGTTTACATGGTTTAATTTTCAAAAAACACCATATTTTTGTTGTACTGCACCGCTCTCTCTCTCTGCTGCAGCTCCTCTTTTCAGCTGGTCTCTGTTTTAGCTACAGAGTGAGACCTCTTTTCTTCTTCTTCTTCTGTACTATCTTTGATTGCACTGCACATGCGCAGTAGCTCAGATGTAGATCATGTCAGCTAGCTAGCTCCATAGACAGTAAAAGAAAGGCTGTTTCTACAACTTCGGTCAGTTACAAGGCAGGATTAGCTGGGAGACTTCTAAATGAGGGCGCACATGTAAGTAGTTCTTTTGTAGATTATGGTGAACTTGTGTGTGTTGTAGCAGTGCTTTGCTATTGAGAACGAGGTAGCATGCTAGCGTTAGCATTAGCGTTAGCATGCTAACGAGCTAATGGTTGCGGTTAGCCTGCTCGTTTCGGCTTGTGACGTCACAAGCCGTGCCGATTTTGAACAGCTCACCCAGAGACTGAAGGCAGGACACATTCAGAAACCGTATCTCACTCTAAACAGCATGGATGGATTTTTTTCAAAGTTTGTATGTGTGTGGAAGCACCAGAGACACAAAATAACACCCCAAATCCCAGAAAAAGTGTTTTTTTCATAATATGGGCACTTTAAAAACGATTTTAGTTTATAAAGACAGCACCGTTCATTTATACAGGCAGGCGCCATCTTGGGAAAACAATCATGACCAGTCGAACGACGAACGCCGTGTAACCAGTAACATAGCTCAAGCATGGCGCTAAAACTGGTCACATTCGATTAGCATGAAGACATATCCCAGAGAACGGTCGACTCGGTACACGTGTTATTAACCCCTAGGTTCATTTTGCGGTGGATTTGTCCTTTAAGTACAGTATACTTGAGGAAATATACTTTTTCACCACTGATTGTGACAAATTGCGCAGCTTCAATAAAATCATATTTGCCAACAGGTCCTCTCTGTATGCTTTTTATTAAGATAGTGAGTTTGTGTGTAGTGTATAGCTTGTGTTGTGTTTGTTATTGTCATGTTGGTATGGATTTTGCTCGTCTAGAAATGCAGTAAATAAGCTCCATTAAAAGAAAGAATTCTGCAACTCACTCAGTTCTAAACCCTGCATGAACAAGTGACAGGTGTCTCCTCTTCTCCTGTCTGTCTAACAGACCTGTGCAGTGGACGAGTGCAGTGTGTCTGGATTACATGCCCATCATCCCAGAGACTGCCTCTTCTATCTGAGAGACTGGGAACCTTCCAGACTGCAGGCTTTACTGCAGGTACACACACACACACACACACACACACACACACACACACACACAGACACACTGTAAACATATCATCTGCATTTCAAAACATGCCTTGAGATTTCTGCCTCCACCACAGTATAATGGATGTGATTAGAAATTAGTTTGTGGTGCTCACAGCATTGAACAGAAGTCTGTATAATTTGCAGACCTCACTAAACCTTCTAATGAAAAAACAACATTTTAGAAAGCACATTAACAAATTGGGAAAGAAAACATAACTGAAATCACATTTCACACAACGAAACAAAAACACAAATTTTAGTACAAAAAAGACAAACAGAAATCACAGCATTTCACAAAACCCAACAAGAAACAAAAATAACATTTAAGAAAGAAAACAATATGTATTTGACCACTCAACGCTTTCTCATTGCCTGCCAATTATTTTTTACATGACAACTGCACATTGTAGCGCTCTTAAACTTTAACCTTGACGCAGCATATTTAGCTGTTATACTCTGACACTGTCCTATGATACAATAACTTTGGTCAAAACCTGTCAAACTATGTTCATTCATCACTATGGTGGTGATTTGCACCTCAGGGCTACTGTACAAAACTGTGTGAGACAGATGTGAGTAACAAGTGTTCTCCTTTTCTTTCTGACTCACAGAATAACGGAGTGGCCTTCAACACTGAACCCCCTCCTGGAACACAGACAGGTAGGGCAGAGGAGTGGACCACGGAGCAAGTGCCACATAGCCCGGCTTTCTTTGTGTTAGCTGGCTCGACAAAAACCTAAAGCCCCAATCAGAGAGAACGGGTATCATGATGATGATCATCATCATCTTTGTTTGTTAACTCGGCTTTTCTCCATCCGGCTCTGTGCAGGTTCCCATTAAAGGGGACGTTTGGCGCGTTGTTTGACTGTTCTACTGCAGAAAATAGACTCATGGCATGTCATCCGCTTCAGTGAAGAGGAACAAGTTGTTATAATGGAGCGCTATGAAGAATATAAAAAGAAATACTACAGCAAAAAGCAACACTGTTGCAGCAAATGAGGCTAGAGAGGAATGCTGGAGAGAAAAAAATAGCTAATCATGTAAATGTATTATCTGTGATAAATACCATCAATACTGTACCAGCAGTGTCAAACGGACTTGGCACCAAATCAGGACTAGGTTTGCAAAATTCCAGGAATATTTAAGGTGGAAACTTTCCATGGGAATTAACAGAAATTTTCATAGGCATTCCTGTGAAGCGCACGGAGCTCACCTCATGTCACAGCTCTCCTTTTTCGTTTTTCCGACGCTGCCCTCCAAACGGTTACAGAATACACAGAACTGTTCCAAAAAGTAATGAAATGATTTGTGACATAATATCCTTTCCAGGGCATTTGATCTTTGTAAGTCTTTTTTTTTTTTTTTTTTGCAATTCCCTTTCCCGCTGATCTTTGTCTCTCTTTCTTTGTATTTCTTTGTCCCTCTCTTTTGTCAGGTCTGTGTGGAGTGATAGAGCAGAAGGATGAGGGAGGGCAGCAGCCAGATTCAGCTTGTGGAGCTCAGACCCAACATGGGCATGCTGGACTCTGCGAGTATGATAGCTTCATTGAGTATTATTTGTTGTACTGATGCCTTGGTCGCCAACGAAGGCAAAATGTATGTTATTATGTACAGTATGTTATTTGTGCTACAGTGTGTGTCTAAGGCCAGAGTCTCCCCAAGGTTCAATAACTTCCCACCTTTGTGGTACATGCTATCGTATCGTACATGCCATGCTCCGTACTTGAGAATTGAAGGCAAGTAAAATGTTATCCTACCTGATTAAAAGGACCCAGGTTGTAAAAAGAATACAACTTTCTTTTTAACAGGCGACGGGTAGCAACAAAATCTCATACTGACTTGTTGTACTTGTATCCAGGAAGCATTACCGGGAGTACCTGGTCAGCCTGATCAACAGCCACTCGGTCGACCCCGCCCCCCTCTACAGCTCCAACGAGCTGCTGCTGGCCTGCAGGAGATACAAGGTGGACGACAGCCGCAGGGACGGAGAGGACGGCTTCATCTACTTCAGCAGACTGCTCCAGGTGTGTGTGTGTGTGTGTGTGTGTGTGTCTGTGTGTCTGTGTGTCTGTGTGTCTGTGTATCTGTCTGTCTGTCTGTCTGTCAAAGTATCTTTATTAGTCTCCCTAAGAAGAAATTCATTGTGGACACAGAGAGAAATTGCTGCAAGAGTTACAACAGAGACACACAACAAACACAGGGTTAAAACAGTTAGAAGACAAATGTACATTGAACATCTAGGCTACTCAAAGAGCTGTGCAAATTACAAATTACCATTTTCTATAGGCTACTTGTGCAAAAAAAAAAAAAAAAAAAAGCCATCCTTCCTACATTCTTCTGTTCTACCATACATGCCTTACAATCATTCCTACTTCCATAAGCATCCATGCATTAAGTCCTAAAAATAAAAAACATTAATTTATCCATTTATAAATATCCTTACAATCCATTGTAAATATGCATTCATTCCTTCATTCATATCCATACATACATTCAGTCACAGATATACATTAATAAAATTCATGGTCATACGTTTATCGCTGCTCATTTATGAGCTTAACTGAGAGAGGGACAAATGAGTGCTTATACCTGTTATGTCTGTCTGTCTGTGTATGTGTCAGTTTGGTGTGTGTTACATATATGTTGTATACATTTTATTCAGTCTTTTACATTTAATTTTGAGACAGTGACACTAACAGCCCTTTGTGGTCTCTCTGCAGAAACTGATGGATGAAGTACCGCTTGGTGACAAGGTGCCACGCAAGAAATAATGAATCACTTCCTGTTTCCTGCAGTGATCTTGTTGCCCTTTCAACTTAAAACTCAGCCCCGAGAGACAAACATGGCAACAGTCTGCTTCAGGTTTTTGGATCTGTAAATGTTAACTTATGTTCCAATGATAGGGTTAACACACAGGAGTGACATCTCTGAAGTTCTGCCTGAGTGAATTTAATCAATTCAATTCAAAAAAAACTTTATTTATCCCCCGGGGGCAATTTTAAAAGCCAAGGAGTAGTTCTGCCAAGTACATAAATATAATAAAATACACACAATGCCATATATTATAATACATAATTAAAGTGCAATAAGAGAAGAGCAGTAGCAACACATTTTCAGTTTCATAATAAAAATGATTGTCCGACACACTGTGTGTGTGTGTGTGTGTGTGTGTGTGTGTGTGTGTGTGTGTGTGTGTGTGTGTGTGAGAAAAGAAAAAGAAAGCTATAGTAAGGGGGAAGGAGGGAGAGAAAAATCAGTAAGATATTTCACATTTTGTTTGTTGGTTTCAGATGGCAGGTTTAATCTAAATTAAAAACGCGGAACAAAATTTGATTGAAATGTGACTCCACACCATCTGAGGCCTGTATCAACACAGCCTTGCTCTCTTTGATTTGACTTCATTGAGTCTAACATCAGTGATCCTGATAACTAGTGAATCATGAATGTGGTTATCAGCTGGCACAGTTAACCCTAGTTTACAGATCCAGCTTTGTGCACATTCATGTTAATGGGGCAGCTTTTTTTTAATAACAATCACATGCAACATCAACTGAAAAGGGCAGATTATTTGATATGGGATCAGATGAAAGCCCAGGAAGTATGAAGCTGCAGGTCAAAGACTGACTGAATAATCACACAACTAGTGTAAATGAAGGAGGAATAGAAGTAGTGGGAAATAATACCCCGATAAAAAATGTATTTGTGTTTTTCTTTTTTTTTCATAATAAAAAAAGCTAATGCAACTGTGAATACACTTTAAAACCGTTAGAAGTAAAGAACAGCTAAAGCTAGAGATGAAAAACATTTCAAAAAAGAATTCTTTAAAAGGTAAATTTGCCCATAACGTTGCAATTATAATTTACTGGGAGCTATTTTAGAAATTGAGTACATTCCATATCTAACTATAGTTGTTTTTCTTTAGCTGTGTTTTAAACCTGGAGTGCACAGATGGTTGTGTAAAAAAGAAAAACATTGCCTGTATCTCTGACGTCATTATCATGAGCAAAGCAAAGGGATTCTACTGATGTATGAAAATGTCTCTGTTGCTTTTTAATACTTTCCACCTTATTGTACTGTGAACTCAGCACTTTTGTCCCTGTCAGGATCCTGTAGACAGTGATCTGATTGGTCAATAGTCGGGCTGTTGGCAGGTTTTGATCTGATTCTCTGAATTGAATTTTCACTGAAACGTTAAGCAGTGCAACATAGGTTACTAAAGGTGAACCCCTTTTCATACCAGAGAACCTGTGTTAAGCCCAAAGACTGTAAACATAGTGGACGTATAAGCAGTGACGTCACCCAGTGGTTTGTGGACTGCCTTTTTAAACATGAGTTTTGAAGCCTCGAGTTTGGCAGTTTGGCAGTTTGGCAGTTTGGCTGTTGCCATCGTGTTTTTTTTTTAAAACCGGACTTGACGATTTTTGCCTCTGTCCTGATTGACAGGTCGGCCATAAAGCACTCCATCTATATTGTCTATTTTAAACTAAATGGGACCATAATTTACCAAATGAACACCATGCTGTATTGAAGAAGACTTGAAAGTTGTTGTAAGTTATTGTAAGACCTGAAATATTGTATGCTATATTTGCATATCTATTTGTTTTGTAATAATATGATATTGTGAAGTAGGGGCAGGACTTAATAAGCTGTATGCCTCCGCCTGCTCCTTTTCGAACTTATCCTTTTTTATTTATTTTTTTTGGTCTTTGGTAAACTATGATTGTTTGTGTTTTAATTTGGGGGTTTTAATTAGTTTTTTTCTTTTGTAACATCGTTGATTGTTTGATTTGATTTATTATGAATCTCAAAGTAGCGATTGAGGCCATGAACTCATTATAAAATTGGTTACTGAGGTAATAAATCAAGTCAGAAGAAGGGTCATTTTCTCATAGACTTCTATAGAAACTGACTTCTTTTTGCAACCAGTTGAGTCGCCCCCTGCTGGAAATTTGTTATAATGCAGGTTTAAGGCACTCAGAAGCTTCGTCCATTATTTTTACAGTCTAAGGTTAAGCCCAAAGATAGCAGGCTAACCAACAGTCTGCACATTTTTTATTGTTCTGTTTTATTTATTGTGTGTACATGTGCATGTTTAAACTTGACATGTGACTATTGTATCGTATTCAGCTTAAAGATATTAACAGTATTTACAGATGGTTTGCCTTGTATTCATTGTTGCCGATGGGGCGTTGCAGATGAAGTCCCCGCCTTACGAGGCAGAGGTGCTAAATTCAACTAATTTGATCGGGTGCTGTGAATGTAATTAATATGGTGCAGTATGCCCAATTTGGTGAATCTGAACTTGTGTTGAACAGGTTTCTCACTTGCTGATGATGTAAAAACTACTGCTTTTAATAACTGCTTTGTTTCATGACTGTAATTCCTTTGACTATTTTGTGTTTTAAAACTGAGAGATATGCCAGAAGTGTAAATCCCAGTTAGTGCATGTTGTGGTCTGTACTGTGCTCTAAATAAATGGTTATAATAAGACTATAATTGATCTTTCAGACTGTGTCAGACTTGAGTCTAACATGTCATTGCTGAGGTCATGATTTGTGGTAGTGTGCTATGACTGAATATGATCAAAAATGGTGTGATTTTGTCCATCTCTGTCCATAAAGTATGGGAAAGGTATAACAGCAACGCGCACAATATAGTGGTGAAAAGTCAAAAGCTTTAGTGTACTGTTTATGGCAGGGCTGTTTTTTGTCATGTGGTGTGTACAAGGCTGCAAAGCTAAAGGACTTAAGGGTGCACTATGAGTTCCTGCATGACGTCACTTCTGTTGACGTTCCCATGTTTCCGTAACTGTCATGACTAACTGACTAACTGTCACTAACCCCCACCCACTCCCCCAACCATCTTGTCGGTGATTGGCTGGAACGTGGTTTGTTGTATTTTGGTGCACAGCCTGTGCCTCTAGTGTTTGTTTGACATTTACGACCCCTGTGTTGTCTCCTGAGACCATTTTTTTCACGGTGTATTCAGGGGGCAGGCAGCTAGCGGATCAAGGAGAGATGTCTACGAGTTGAGACAAAAATGAAATTGCGCTGAAACCATGCAGGAACTCATAGTGCACCTTTAAATGAAGACTACCAGGCAGACAGGTATATCTACTGACAGGGTGATTGGAGCATGGGGAGCAGGTGGATGTGGTAGTCAGGTGACTGGGACAGGTGGGAAAGTTATAGGGTATCTGGTGGACGGATGGAGATGAAGCATAGATTTAAAAAAAAAAAGAATTAAAAAAAAAAAGTAAAGCCAATGCTGAAGAGCCTTAAACCTGCTTTATTTCTAATGGTCAGCAGAGGGAGACTTCACTGGTTGCACAAAGAAGTCAGTTTCTGTAGAAGTCTATGAAATGAGAAAATGACCCTACTTCTAACTTGATTTATTACCTCGGTAAACATTATCATAACGAGTTTATGGTCTCACCCTCTAGTTTTCAAGTCTTCTTCAATACAGCATCGTGTTCATTCATTCTTTTGTAAATTATGATCACATTTAGTTTAAAATATACGATAAAGCAGGGGATGATTCAGGGCATTGCTACCTTGAGGTTAGTCTATATCCATGATGTTCCACTTCCGGGATTGCTCCAGTGCCGTCGGAAAATTCGCCGGATCACGCTCTTTTCGACCGGAAGTCCGTTTCCTTCAACTTTCTTTGTGTTGGAATTTTAAACTCCGGTGGATTTCTGAGGACTATGGTTAGCTGCTCCTCAGATCTCTGCAGGGTAAATCCAGACAGCTAGCTAGACTATCTGTCCAATCTGAGTTTTCTGTTGCACGACTTAAAGAACCTTTGAACGTACACATGTTCCACCAAGCCAAGTTCGTTCCCGAGGCTATTTTGCAGAGGCACCGTGGCTCTGTCGGGCGCTTAGCCCCGCCCATGACGATTGTGATTGGTTTAAAGAAATGCCAATAAATCAGAGCATGTTTTCCCCCCATCTCGGAATGCTGTGTGGACTAGCCAGACCCTCCTCCGCAGCGCTGTGGAGAAAAGGTCAAAACGCAAAACTACCTTGAGATTGACAAGTCGCTACCATAGCGGTTTCCTCGGGTTCTCCGTCAGATCCACCCTTAGCTCCTCCTCCCCAGCTCTCATCCAAATCTGGTCACTTCTGTCTCCAAACAAAAGTTGATGGTGATGATGAAGGCCAAAATGCCAAACTCAAGGCTTCAAAGTGGTAGCCAACAAACTAATGGGTGACAAACCGGCTACATCTACTCCTTTAATACAGTATATGATTAGTCTTTGGTACGTCGACCTGTGCAGATCTGTCAAAACAGAAATAACACCTTTAGATAAACATTTAAATGTTCTGTACTCAACATTCAGAACATTAATATAGCAGTAAACAAATATTTGCTTTGTAAAGATATATTTGAGTAGCTGTGTCCTGAGCAGAGAATGAAGTCACACTCTCTCATTTTTGATGTGGTTCACTTTTTTGTGACTCATGAGTTGCTGGTAGGGCAGTCAAAAATAGCCCCAAGCCCTACTGGACTTCAGAGAGCATTTATTGATTTATCTCTGGCTTTTGTTTGATGTTGCATCTGTCCAACGTTCTACTGTATGTATTTGTGAACTGCATTTCCCATGAGTCCACAAACAAAGCACATATATAAGCTTTAAATTAAACTTTCCCTTGAACATTTGCGCTGAAGAGGATGTAGTGACTGGAAGCTTGGCTTTACTGTTAAATATTTCCATATTATTATTATTTATTTTTTTATCATTTAAGTGTGCCGAGCCTTCTTTTCTCATGTTCCTGATGTTCTTGTACTGTGTCATGTGTGTGGGGATTTTCTGAAAACTTTTCTAAAGCAGTATGAAACCCTTGACGTAAGTTTTTGAGCTATTTTGTATTTTTTTTTTTATCTTCCTTCAGACTATTCTGAAGAAAAAACATCCAAAATACACATTTAGATGTTTATTATATCCCACTTTGTCTATTTGCACCTGGAACTTTCTCCTAAATTCACCAAAAGTTAGCATTAGATAATGCCTTGTTTGCATATTTAAACATACAATTTTTTGAAAAGTTGTAATACAAAAATACATGTCTTAATGTAAGTAATCAACCCGGGAAGTTTCATGTTGATATCTGTTAGGTAAAAGTTTTAACCCTATTCAGCTGTAATGTCTTGCAAAATGTATGATATTTTATAATCCATATCTTTAAAGGCCGTTTTCTCAGACTCTGAGCCAGAAATCTCCACTTCAGTAGCGCTTACATACACCAAACCTTCCAGTTTCAGTCCTATCTATATTCTGTCGGGTTTTACATTGGGATTTGTTCAGATATCATTCATAGCCTGATTTATGTAACATTCTACATACAATTTCAGAAAACTTGTAATACAAAACATATTTGTCTTAATGTCAGTAATCAACTGGGGAAGTTTCATGGTGATATCTAGTTCATTTTTTTTTTTCCGTTATTCACCTGGGGTGTCTCCCCTTAAGTGTACTTTACGTTTGTCTGTTTTTCTGGTTTATTGGTACAGTCTACAATACTATTTTAGACAATATTCTTCTTTCATCTCTGTGTCAACAGGTTGGGGAAGGTTTTAAGTGTGAGATGGACTTGGTGGTGAAGGATGTGGTAAGTGCTGTTCATGTTTGAGAACTGCTTAAGCACTTGATGAAAACTAAAGCGTGTGGAGCTCAAGTTCCTGCAGAAGTCACCGAGTAGCAGTAAGTAACTGTCCATGGTGCTGAAGACCAGTCTTCACTCTGCAGGACTGTATCGGCTGCTTCACTTGATGTGTTGTTATAACCTGATTCACATGGCAGGCTGCAAGCTGACAGGTAGACGATGTGTTTGCACGTAATAGGAGATTTTGACGAGACTATAGCCTACTTTGTGCTGGTATGGAGCTCAAACGGTATGCAAACAGCTGAGAGACAGACAGGAGGAGGGGGAGTCAACGAGAGAGAGAGAGAGAGGGGGGGGGGGGGGTATGATGTCATAGTTTTAAGTCTGTGCCATAGAAGAAGCAGATGGATGCAGCCGTCCTCCTTTTCCTTCGATCCTGTTTCCATTTCCATCGCCAACATCTGCATCAACATCAGGACCCATCGAGGACAAAGAGTGACAAACCGCAGAAAGAGAATCTGTGGTGAAAGGAGTCTATCTGCAGGTGGAGGAAACAAAGCGGAAAAGTCTCCTGTCGGCTGAATGTAAGCGGATCATCAACCGTAAGAGTCCAATAAAGACGTGATATGGACCAAAATATCGGAGCAAGCACTGGACCAGTCCTCTTTTCTGGCTTTATTCTGTATTATGAGCAGGCGGCTGTGTAGAGGAGCTAGTCCTGCCCAGAAAGGAGGAGGAGTAGGAGAGACACACACAGAAGGGTGTCGACGGAGAGAGGCAGGGGAAGAGGAGAAGAGAAGAGGAGGGTAGGAACGGAGGAAAAAATAATAGAGTAATATTTCAAGCTTCCAATAATGGCGGCTAAATCGGACGGGGTCCTGAAGATGAAGAAGAGCGACGTGGCCTTCACCCCCCTGCAGAACTCGGATCACTCCGGCTCGGTGCAGGGGCTCCACCCGGGCGCCCAGCCCGACTCTGCGGGCAACGGGGACGGGGACTTCGCCAACGGGGAGTCGCGGTGCTGCGGCGGGGGAGGCTCCAACTCGACGTGCCTTCGCCTGGGCAGGGAGCAGCAGAAATACACGGTGTGGGACTGCCTGTGGATCGTAGCCGCAGTGGCCGTGTATCTGGCCGATGTGGGCACCGACGTGTGGCTGTCGGTCGACTACTACCTCCGCCGCGACTACTGGTGGTTCGGCCTGACGCTCTTCTTCGTGGTGCTGGGCTCCTTCTCGGTCCAGCTCTTTAGCTTCAGATGGTTCGTCCACGACTTCACCACCGAGGACGGCGCGGAATCCGCCGACTGCTCCCACATGGACGGGAACAAGCTGCTGAGCGGCTCGGCCTCACACGGCGACGTTACCGCTCCACACCACCCGGCCACGCCGCAGAGACAGGCGTCGACCGCCAGCAAGAACACCACGACCAACAGCACCGCGAGCACCGCACTGGGCAGCAGGAGTAGAAAACGCTCGGCCTACTACTCCTTCTGCGTCTGGTTCGGCCAGTCCGTTATCCACATCCTCCAGCTGGGCCAGATATGGAGGTAGGATATGGGGATGGAGGCCTTGGGATGGATAACAATAATTGTGTGTGAATGTGGGTTTGTTGTGTGAGGAATGAATGAATGAATGAATGAGCAGAGGGGCTGCTCTTGACAGTAGTTGGCACTCTGAATGCTACCAGCTGCCATCTTTATCATGCTCCCCTCTGCAGGGCCAACACCAGTGGTGGAAAAAGTATTCAGATCCCTTACTTTCTTAAGTAAAAGTACTAATTCTACTGTTCACATACTCTGTTACAAGTAAATGTCCTGCATTAAAAATGTTACTTAAGTAAAAGTATGTGTAAGTGTAAATGTAGCCTACAGTAGCCCTACTTGAGTAAATGTAGGCCTACTTAATTCAATTAAATTTTATTTACAGTGTCAAATCATAACATGAGTATATCTCGACCACACTCTATAATTTACAATAACCCAACAACTTCCTTTAAACAGGCAGAAACCTAGCAGTAGCAGTGCAGGGCGTAGCAGGGCTTCAAGCAGGACCAAGGCAGCAGCTGCAAACAGAGACGATATAATGAAATAATGATACCGTAGTTACATTCCACCACTGGCCAACACACAGGACACTGTGGGAGGCTGTTAGGTCACTCCCTGTGTATCATGACAGAGTACAAGCTGAACAGAAATGTTTTTTTTCTCTCTTTTGATAGAAACGCATGCAGGGAGTTGGCCCTGGCCTGTCAGTCACACCTGGTGTTAAGCAGTGAATGCTGCCGATGCTGTGCACACTTTTCTCTTTTGGTGCCATTAGAAAGGACTTGATACATCTTTTGGGTGGAGTTATGGATTTGAATGACCTTTAACTTACTACACATGGTGGCATTTGACAACAGCTTACCCACAGTCATTTATTAAGTATATGTAGAAACAAAACATCATGCAGCAGACAACTTATTGAAAAATCTAAAGTGAAGCCTGCAGGCTAACTATTACAGACATATCCTAGGGTGCACATGCTATAACCAGTGGTGGAAGAGATATTCATTTCTTTATTAGTATCAGTAAAATGTACTTAAAGTAACAAACATCGCTCCTTAAGAAAATGTTGCATGATTAAATAAGACAATATTGGATTGTTATTACTATCCTTAATGTGTAAGTGTATTTGACTGCTGTAGCTGGTTGAGGTGGAGATAATTTGATGTTTGATTTAATCTATAACAGTGCATCATATTTTATAAGATGAGCATGTTCTTTGTATATTGAATGTTATTCTAGCTGGCTGTAACAATATTTCCCTCTAAAAGGAATGGCGTAGAACATTATTAATCTGCAGATTATTTTATCGATTAATCGTTTGACCCACAAATGTGAGAAAGTGTCCATCATCACATTTTAAATCTCACAATCCAGAGTCTAAGCTGCCATATTAAAATGTCTTGTTTTGTCATAAACCCAAAGATATTTAGTTTACTATCAAAGAAGACAAAGAAAAGCAGCAAAACCTCAGATTGTAGCCATGGAGCCTTCTGATTATACTAGCTAATTATTTCTCAAAACATTGACTTGAAAAGTATTTCAACGTCTTGTTTTTTGTCTTATTTTTTATTCTAATTTCAAATTCAAATATTTATTTTTGAACCACACGTAACAGTTGGATACATCTTATTTTTTTTTCAGTGTAAATGTCCATATTTCCACACCTAATTTTCACCAAAATTGAAAGGGGCGCTATGCAGTTTTGGCCATTTCGTCGCTGTTTTCTCGCTTTTTGCTTGCAGGTTTCTCTATAGAGCTCCCTCTACAGCTTCGGAATAGATATGTGGCAGCTCCTATGTTTACTTGTGTCTGACTCCTCGCTCGGTCAGTCTGCCGTTTCCTCTTTCTCTGTTCCTCCGACAATGCTTTCCTAGCTTTCTGTTTCTTTTTTGCCGGCTCAGCCATGACGATAGTGTGAAAAACTCCATCGCTACCTTGTTAGCCGGTTCCTGAATGGGCGTATGTGTGCAGTGCCGTGAAGCAATTCGTTGCATCGCGAGACCTGATATCACGCGATACTTCCTGACGCCAGCGACTCGCCGGCCCAAAGTTGCAAGGGTGGTTTTTCAGCTCACAGGTGCTAGGGGGGAGCGAGACGACCACCATTCAACCTGAAAAAAGTCATATAACCATTCCAATGACTCCTAAGCTGTTCAGTTAAGGTAAATTAAGTTAAGAAAACTGCATAGTTCCCCTTTAAAGTTACACAGCAGTGGATTGCCAAAGCTCGCACTTCCACCAGAATGAGATCACATGACCTCAGGGTCTTCAGCTGAAGCTTTAACTCCGGCTGCAGCCAAAGTGTTATCGTCTGCTTGACCTGTCCTGGGCTGCACACATAGTAGTGCTCTTATAGGTCAAGTCACACGTGTGACATTTGCAGCAGCTATAGTGTGTAATACTATATATAGTACTGTAAGTGTTCTCTGCCCTTTTCTTTCATAACTCATACTGGGCTCAGACTGCAGCAGCCCTGTGACCCTGAACAAGAATAAACAGGTTTAGATTTCAAAATGACGCTTCTGGCATTTTGAAATTTCTATGAACTTGTACAGTAAGACAGTTATAAATATTTTTTGGTTTAGTTCATATGATAAGATAGACTTTATTAACCCACCGGCGCGTCCAAATGATGTTTGACAAAACTCCTACTCAAAAAGCGATATTACAAATTTTAATTTCAGACATTTATTCACTATTTTAAATATATATAACCTAAGACTTTGGTAGATTCATTTCAAGCACCGAAATAATTCGTACAACACATCATAAGTTAAGCTTTGTTTTCAAAAAAGATTTGAGGAATTTCAAAAAGCCAACGTCAGTGTTTCAGCTTTTGCCCCAAATTATCTCTTTACACATTGCTCTGGGTCAGATTTGGGTTTCACTGTACGGAAAGCTGAGTTTGTTCTGAACATTTTGATATGAAACACATGGGGGTCAGTTATATGCAAATGCTTTAAAAAGGTAAATTTAAGGAAATATGTGAAACTGCCCTTAGTCCTCAGATGAATCAAAATTACATATTGCACAGTGGGAGGTGACACGGAGTAATAAATAAATAAATATGCATAGTGCAGAATATTGTCAAGTGATGGCTCATGTTGCAGAATCAGCTAGCAGTGCTACATTATAATGTTGTATTAAAGAGTGAGTTAATACATGAGTTTAAACCCGTTTAATCTATTATTCATGATTATTTATTGCGATAGAAATCTCCAGACGTCAGACAGAAATGTTAAAGTGTCTGCAGCTCTGTTGAAAGATTAATTCACTTTTCATTTTTCAAAAACCGGATACAGTGTCTGTTGATGTTTTGTACCAACCTTAATTGGAAACCTCCATTAACAGTGCTAACAGTAACATAACAGAGACATAGAATAGTGCTGGAACAGTTACTGGATCAGTGATTCACCAACATGATTAACATGTTTGACAGTTCATTATTTAAAAGTGGTTGCAGTTGCTACAATTTCGTAGACTGGGTAAACCTGTACATTTATCTATCCTGCTTCCGTCACAAATCTGCGGGGACCAATTACAAACTGGCTTATCCACCTGGTGCGCTATTGGTGGGTTTAACACGACGACGATAGAGAAGCGAAGGCAAGCAGCTTTTTGTTTACATTCAACATGGCGGCTACCGAAGCGCAGCAACCCGTTGATGCCGCTGTCGCTGCTACGTCACCCGGATCGTTGGTCTGATTGGTTGAAGGACTATCCAATTGCGTACAGAGGTCACGCCTCTTGTGCAGTACAAAATACAGAGCAGACTCCCCAGACTAATGTTCAGTCTTAAAAGATTGAGCTTGGTCTGGTGATAGCCAGACTAACAATTTCGGGGATACTAAAAAGATGATCAGAATGTATACACAGCTGTGACTGGTCAGGTTTTTGAAGAAGACATGAACATCATTAATAAATCAGAAATCATGATGATTCAAATACTTTAATTGATGCATTAATTAAAGTATTGTTCCTGCATTCAGTCATGCACGTAGAATTAATTCATGCTTTTTCATGCTGTATCATGTTGTATTGCTTCTTATATGATGATTTAAGACAATACTTTGTAGTAAAATGTCAATCTTTGCTGACTTGTCCTAGTTGGATGGATATGAAATAGGTTTTTGTGACAGATCATATTTGTAGAGTTTGGGAGAGGAGACAAAGTTCTCGGTTTATAATGTCATATTTTATTGAAGAAGTGTCTTTGTACCAATTTACGCTGACTTTGCACCGCCTCTAAAAATTAGCTTAGTGTTCTGCCTGAACAGAGTCAGGTTTATTTTCAAAAGGTTGGTTTCTCATTGGGAATTGTCATGCCTGTTGTGTTCTACTATTAATAATGACAAGCCAGTGACCTATCACATTCAAAATGTTGCTCCCAGCTGGCCCCGCCCATGTGTCTGCCTCTGGGTCATGACGAGAAGGTCTACTGTCTGTGTGTTACCGTCTTTGATAAGCAGTAACTTTGTGTTTGCTGTGGGTTGGAAAGAGTAACAGTTAAAGACAGGTTTTATAGTTTGTGCATTTTTTTTGTGTGCTCGGCACATATTTTACATTCTGCATTGCTCAAATATCTTGAGTGATCCAGCGTGCGGGGCCAAAACACAAAAGATTTTTCTCCCAGAGAGACAGTTTTTCTCACCTTTCCAGAGTTATTCCTAAATAAAATATATTTTTTTTAGTTTTCTATGCTGTTTGGTTTTGCCTTACATTTGCACTATTTGGAATGTACTACTGTATTGTACATATTACTTATCTTTTTTAATTGTATATATTACTTATCTTTCTTTACCTTATTTGTACATATTACTTTTCTTAGTTTTTTAAATTGTATACAGTATATTTCTTATCTTTTTTATCTTTATTTGTATATATTTCTCATCTTTTATATTATACTTGCTGTACATGTCCTTATTGCACCGTGGGTCAGAGAGGAACATATTTTCAATTGCTCTGTATGTCTGGCACATATTGTAGAATTGACAATAATGTTGACTCGACTTGACTAAAACAAGGTATCAAACAGCATCTCCACATCATACTGAGTCCAGTGAGACCCCAGAAGCTAAAGAGCACATGTAGCTGAAAACCCTCATCATTATCATGGTTAATGAATGCTGCTCAGCAAGATGCTGGGGGTCGGAAATGTCCGCTCTACAAAAATCTGTATCAGACCCATCTCTGGTAAAACAATTTTTTTAAAGAGCAACATTTGGGCTGACATTCTCTGATGTTTTTGAATGTGATCTTTCTTTATCTGTTGGGGGCATTTTGAGAAATGATGCCGTTATTAGACAGTGAACAGTAGAGAGGTGACAGGAAATGAGGCAAAAGAGGAGGGGAAAGACCTGCAATCACATGGTTGCCATGGCCAGCAGGATGACCCAATTTCCTGTTTATGTCCATATAGCACTACATGAGATTCAGTGCCAAAATCAGAGGCACGTTTAAACTAGGGCTGTACAATATATTTCTTTATCGTCATCGCAATATCAACTGGCGCAGTATACACATCGCAAAAGGCTGCAACATATCGCAATAGATGCAAATTGATTTTTGTTTTTAAAATATCAGCACAAAACCGCACATTAATATGTAACTATCATTCTTTTTTTAGTGGTATAAATGATTGCCTTTTATTTGTTTTAATTCAACAAGCAATTTGTTGTATTTTAGCAGAATACTGAAAGCAGCAGAAATGCAGAACTGAGTACACTTTAACATCTGTTTATTTATCGCAAGCAATATTGTTATCACGATATTTAATGTTATCGCATATTTTCCTCATATCATGCAGCTCTAGTTTAAAGCGCTCATATTATGCCTTTTTGTGTTTTCCCTTTCCTTTATTGTGTTATATATCTTTTTGTGCATATAATAGGCTTCCAAAGTGAAAAAGCCCAAAGTCCACCCCAAAGGGACTTACCATCTCCAACAGAAAACACTGTTCACAAACTGCTCCAAACAGCTCTATTGTAGTCCAGCCTTTACTTCAGAGACAAACGTGGTCACTTTGGAACACACGTTGTAATGCTCGCCTAGCTGCTAGCATGGCACGCCCTCATACTCTGCTTCTGACTGGCTAGTAGTCCCTACCTAGGTACTGCACATGTGCGACTCCCAACAATTATGAACCTGAAAATGAGCATAATATGAGCACTTTAAACAGTGTTTTGCTAAGGTTTCCGGGTTGAATGACATGTTTCCTTGGTACGGTGTCAAACGGTGTGCAACAAGCTTTGAGGTATGTTTTCTCTTGTTTGGTGGGTGTGTCTTTTGTTTATTGGCTGTGTCACAGGTGATACCCAATCAGCAGAGACGTGTCTGTAAACTCGTGGTAATAGAAAGGGCAGAGCGCTTGCACACACAACAGGGTGTTCAACGCACCCCCGTTTCAGTTTAAATAAACGCGTTGCTACGTTCTGTCAGGGCTGAACGTGCCCGGCCAGTTGAGTAATTTTTGTTGAGAAAATCTGACCACTCAAGTCCAATGGAGGTGGCAGTGTCACGTTCTCTTCTTCAGTTCACCCACTTTTTTTGTTGTACAGGCATTTTCTGTGTTTTACAGCATTTTAAAAAACACATTTGCAACTCAGTTTTTATCAATGTGGTAACAGCAACAAGTCCTCCAAACAATACAACGATATGGGTTGTTTGTTACTACCCTTAATGTGAACAACAGGACCATTGCTGTCAGACATATCATCTTTTTTTATATGACTAGACTAGAGAGTACCAGAATGAGACATTTTCCAACCCTCATAGGAGCTTTAATTTTAGAAATGTAAAAAAAAAATAAAAATCCATGAATCAAAATCTCTCTTGGTTTTGTGACTAAAATCCAAACAAATATATATTACAAGCAGTACCTTTCAGTACCTTGATTTTCTTTTTAAATGCATTCACTGTTTCTGCTACTGTTCTACTGAAGCAAACTGTTTACACAGGTCGGTATCAGTATCAGTTTTTGATATATTTACAGGACACTCTCCTCCTCCCCCTTCTTCTCATCCTCTCAGGTTGTTTTCTGAAAGCTTTTCCATGAATATCTGCCGTTACACAACGTACCAACTTCCAGTGCTGCAGCCTTTGACCTGCACTACTTGATTTCACTACCTCTATCTGTATATATACACACACACACACACACACACACACACTGTTCACACTGCTGTACACACAGGTAAAGTGTTTCGGTGTTTGTTAAATGAGACAGACATACCAGATTCCCATGTGAAACTAATGACACCCCAACATTGCAGCTGGATTTAATGTGTGCATGTGTGTTTGCACCAGATATTCAAGAGTGTGTGTGCCAGTTTTTGCAAGATGTTTCTTTTGAAGTTCATGGCTTAGTATTCTGTGTGTGTTTGATAAGTGCATTATGCAGCATAGGGGAGCCTGTAAGCCTTGAAACTACCCTTATGAATGTTACTATAGGTAAGGAAGAGATGAAGTCACCTAAATAATAGAGATAAATAAACAGTCTTAGGACAGATGAGTGAGGCTTATGTTTAAACTGATTGGTGTATCTCTCTGTCAATTAACACACTAATATTCCTGTTCCTCGTCAGCAATATGAGCTCTCATGCTTCGTTGCAACCCCTCTTTTTGTGCGTTGTTATGGCGATTCAACATGTTTATGTGTGTTAAGTGTTAAGCCAAACGTGCTAAGTTTGGTTGTGTCCCGCTTCTTTAAGCTAAGTGGGAGAAAAAGCTGTAAACAGTTCTGTTAAAATTAATTACATTATCAAAGAATAGACAGAAACCAGTGAAGAGCTCCCAATGTTCATTTTTACTTGCGAACACAAGGAGCCAGTTTCAGCACTCAGCAAAGTACAGATAATGACTAATGAGAAGCCCTCTACATCAGCTTATTTATGAGTGAAATACAGTCGTAATACGGAGTAGATGTAGTCTCCTTTATCTGGTCAGAGTCGATGTAGTCTCCTCTATCTGGTCAGGGAGTGCATGTTCTGCCCTCAGGCTCCAGGCAAGATAGCCAATGGCTCCATGGTATCTTGTTAGAGTAATCAGTATAATATGGTATTCTTATGCAAACAGTTTTAATAATAATAATAAGACAAAAGTATGTAAATCATATTTTTTCTAACAAGTTCATTATTGCCAAATTCTATAAAATTTCTCTTCTTGTTTTTTTCCGGAGAGAATTTAATTCAAATTCATTACAATTCATTAGATTTTTAATTTGTTGGTGCAGTTCTCTGTGAAACAGGTGTCCAATCCAATCTGTAAGTAGTTGTTTATGGGCTTGGTTTTTAAGACAACATCTGCCCCCAACTTCTTAAGATGAGTCAGTATATTAACTCGGCTAAAGACTGCAACACACCTTCTTGAAAGATCCCTTTATAGAATTGTCTATTAACTAGTGTGTAAAGGATAATATGTGAGTAAATGAGCATCCTTGCATCCACTAAAACAAATTAAAAAGGGAAAGACAGAAGACACTTATACATACATTAACATTCAATCATCAGCTTTTATCTGAACCAACACCGCATCTCGGGATGTCTGCTGTAAGGTTATTTTTGTGTTGAAATGTTGAAAGGTGTAGAGCAGCAGACTGACAGTGAACAGGCCCCAAAGCAATATAATACCAGCACGGCAGGTTTTAACTGTGAAAACGCAGGCAGCGGGCTCATCAATACATGTAATCTCTGTGGTTCTGCTCCTCCTCTGCACATTTTAAAAGCCCATTCATGTCTTTTTAAATCCAATAAACAATAAAATCCTTTATTCAAAGGACAAAAATCTTAAAGCTGTTATATCATTATGTAAATTATGTAAATCTAGCTATCTGCTATCTAAACGGGGGCTTAACGTTGCACCTCAATGAAACACGCCTACGCCATATGCGCATGACACTTGTAACCATTGTAAGTCTATATTGTTCGTTTGTTTATTGATGTTCTTCACCCCCATAACACACACACACACACGCACACGCACACGCACATGCACATGCACACGCCTATCCTCACTATTTATACCCTACCTCACTTTAAAGTATATTTCTTTACAGTTATTTACACTACTTGTATTTCTATTTTTCTTTTTTGTCCTACATGTATGTCATTGCACTATATGTACCTTCCTCTGTACCTGTTTTTCTGTCTTGTTGTTTGCACCTTTTGTCCATTCGTTTTGCACCGGGACCAGGGAAACAAGTTTTATTCCTCTGCGTACTGTACTGCACTGTATATAGATGGATTACAATAAAGTCTCTTTTATCTCTCTTATCTCACTCTTAAATAAATGTAACATATAAGATGCAACTGGGCTTGGAGTGCAATCAGCAGATAATTTCAGAAAGCATTCTTGCACTTCTTTAAAATGTTATCAGTAACAGTATGGATGTTTGGATAGTAACAGTTGTTGGCACACAGTAGGAAGTACCACACAGCACAGTTCATGTTGGGCATTACCCTGCTGTTAGGGTCAGGGTAAGGGTTGAGCATTTATTTGTGACGGTTAGGGTTAGGGGCTAGGGAATGTGTTATGTCAACAAATATGTGCGTGTGTGTATGCTTGCGAAAGGCCTATCTGCCTCTTGCATTATTTACAGTCTCCTTCCAGAGCAGGAGAGGAACAGTGAGGGGGTGTAGAGAGCAGGAGACTGTAATGTAATGAGACTCTCTCTCTTTGTTTTTCCTCTGCAGTTTAAAATTGTGTTTTATTTCTGGAAAGAGTGTTTTTCATAAAACTGGGCTGTCTATGCAGTAGAATTGCGTCAAACGTGTTATTTGGAGTTATTCTGCCGGCCTGTGAGTAGGGAGATCTGGGCACTGGTAACATGGTGGGAAGTTTACCATTGTTCATTTACACATACTAACAACATTATTAGCATACAAAGTTCGTTGAATATGAACAACGCAGACCGCAACAGCTGTGATTGGTCCGCTTGGCCGTGGTTCGGTAGCGTCGCATTTCTTCCTACTCGTTTCCGGGTTCTCCTTCTCACAGAAACAACATGAACAACATGGGGGTTAACTTTTCCTGCTCCAGCTTTCCAACCATGATCAGAAAGCACAGGGGAGACACTTTGTTTATCCGTCTCCACCGCCGGCATCGGTACTCGCTCCGGAGCAAATCCCCGTCACTCTCTCACTCGCTCTATCATACTCCCCCCCCACTGCATACACATATACCGGCACTGCTAAGATATGCTAGATCCATACAGATGCAACCGAGGCACAAGTATAACTCTTCAGAAAGGCGTAGGCCACTTATGTAGGCCAAGGCGTAGGCTCTGTGTGGAGCAGACTTACTACTATGAATCAGACTTTAGAAAGACCAGCACCAAGAACACACACACAGTGAGAAGTGTGTCATGTCCATCTGTCCATGGACAGGCTGCGGCTTTATTGCTCTCAGCCCAAATTTAATTTTCAAATTCTTTATTGATATTGGAATTTCATTTCACAGCCTGTTAGCGTGCTGCTAGATGACTGCAATGTGTTGGTGATATTTCAGAGATAGAGGCAGAGAGAGAATGGGAATGAACTGAGACATTAAAATGTAGGCCACAGACAGACTGAACAGCAATAATGAATTCACTTCATTAAATGAGCTCTTGCCTCAGGTCTGGAGAGTTACAGTTGACTTGAAATGCCGGGAGCTGCAGTACGTGTGCTGCTCAGCCAATGTCCATGTTACAATCCAGTCTTTTCTGATGAAACTGCACAGTGAATCTGTTGCTTAGACTAGGCTGATACATTTAGTAAACTGTGCTGATCACCCCGATCAGAATACCTGATAACTGTAACTTAGGTATTTCAGAAAGAAAAGAAGGTGAGAAAAGTTCAGTGCGTTGTTCCTTTCTCCTTTTTGATGTACCATTACATGTAATGTTTCATCCTGTCTGGTTGATGTTGAAGCGTGATGTTTTTCCTCCGTCTCCTCCAGGTATTTTCATACTATATACTTGGGTGTTCGGAGTCGTCAGAGTGGTGAGACAGAGCGCTGGCGTTACTACTGGAGGATGGTCTATGAGTTTGCAGATGTGAGCATGCTGCATCTTCTGGCCACCTTTCTGGAGAGCGCTCCACAACTGGTGTTGCAGCTGTGCATCATCATACAGACACACAAGCTCCAGGCTGTGCAAGGTAACACACTCACTCACAAGCAAGTGTCTTTCTATACTAACCCTCAAACCTAACCTTATCTTGTCATTTGTTATACGATATGTACTTAGAAGAGTTTTATAGTATTTTACACGTGCCTCTGCACCAAAAAGCTTCACTTTCTGGGATAAGATAAATAAGATAGATTCTTATTGTCGCAAAGGAAATTTGTCTGGGACAAAACAATATCTGCTGTTTAGAGCATTTAACACAACATAGTGCATACATACATACATACATACATACATACATACATACAGTACATACGTACATAAATACTGTACATACATACATACATACAGTACACACAGACAAAGACTGTTATCACTCTGCATAGACATGCTCATGCATGCAGGGACTGCCACCAGCCAACAAAATTGCACACTGCCCGTTGTACAACACATCATAATAGTCATCATAATATGAGCAGTAAGGGTCAGCAGCCTTATCAACATCAAATCCTGATAAAAGAAAAGTAAAAATGTACATGTTTGTGTTTAGGATAAAAGCAGCACTTCAGGAGTTAGGCTCTAGCTGGCTTGCCATTCAGGGGCGTTTATGGACAATTATCACTGTATCCATCCAGTGGGCGAATGTGAAAGTGATTCAATCCTAAAATACTTTGGAGTGCACCTGGATGACAGGCTAGAGTGGGCTGGGAACACAGGGTGCTGGCTTTACTTCCTGTGAAGGCCCAGAGGCTTCAGCATCTGCAACAAGATGCTGACCAGAGACACTAACAAGCTATGTCGGTGGCCCTAAAACTTTTCTACTCATCCCCACTCTGTCACAGCGTGGAGTGGAGTGTGGAGTGACTGGGAGGCTGCAGACTTGCTGACTGTAACTTATGTTGGCGCACATTCGTTTTTTGGTCTGTAATGTACGCATGGGTCCGGTGTAGATGCCGTGCTTCAAAACAAACTCCTATTATCACTCAAATAATTGTCCAGAATCCCCAACTTTAAGTTGGATATGTCAATCAGTTTACTTTTACATAACAAAACTAATAAAACAAAATAACTCAATCAGCATCTCAAGTTCTATGGTTTCCACTTAACACACCTGTCGCCATAAGTCCACACTTAGGCAAACTTTGGCAACCCACAGAGTCACACACTGATTGCCAATGAAATGGCTCCGACACCAATTGTATGTTGTTGTTTTTTTAAATGGACTGGACTTCCTAACCAATAGACCCCAGTCTGTTAGGTTAGACAATGACACCTCCTTAAACCTGCATTCTACCTAATTTCCTGCAGGGGGCGACGCCACTGGCTCCAAAAAGAAGTCTGTTTCTATAGAAGTCTATGAGAACATGACCCTACTTCTCACGTGATTTATTACAATCTTGATTTAAAAAACATTTTCATAATGAGTTTAAGTAACATTTCCATGGTAACAGCGAGTTCAGCTAATGAGAGAAGTCGCTGTTACGCTTAGGATTGTGGTTAATATCGTATTTCTCCATAGATCACGAATAAAACATGTTTTTTTATACCGACTTCTAGCTTCTACAGGAGCAGAAACTTTAGTTTCACAATCTTGTAGCTCGTGGTAAGTATACCTTGGATGGTTTAGACAATATGGCTGATAATCAAAATCCTTATGGAGAAAATGAATGGGATTTTTTTACTTCTGGAATTACACTGTTCTCTCTCGCTCTATAGACACACAGAGTTCTTCTCATCTGACTGTGGTTCTGATTGCAAATAAGCATTTTTTTCCAAAAATGTGTGTATTTCTGTACTGTTCCCCTGATGTGGCACTGGAATTGAACCCTTTGTGTCTCTGTGTGCCTGACTGTTGCAGGTATGACAGCTGCAGCCTCCCTCGTCTCTCTGGCCTGGGCCCTGGCCTCCTACCAAAAGGCCCTGCGAGAGTCTCGGGATGACAAGAAGCCCATCAGCTACCTGGCTGTCATCATCCAGTTCTGCTGGCACTTCTTCACGATCGCTGCGAGGGTCATCACCTTCGCCCTGTTTGCCTCTGTGTTCCAACTCTACTTTGGCATCTTCATTGTCCTGCACTGGTGCATCATGACCTTCTGGATTGTCCACTGTGAGACAGACTTCTGCATCAGCAAGTGGGAGGAGATTGTGTTTGACATGGTGGTGGGCATAATCTACATCTTTTCCTGGTTCAACGTCAAGGAGGGACGGACAAGGTCAGGACCCACAACCCCATTCAGTGTGAAAAAATCAGTTTCAGTGGCGTGATTTTTTTCAAATACATTCTTTAATTTAATTGACGGTCCTCATTATTCTGTAGACTGACAGTACAGTACGGTACAGTGTCTGTGTTGGGAGGATGGACCAACTGGTTAGTGTAGCTGTCCTCACAGCCCACTGTTAAAATGCTGCTTCATGCTTTGCTGACTGATGTCATTTTATTGTTTTCATTGTGTCTTTGTGCAGGTGTCGGCTTTTCATCTATTACCTGGTGATTTTGGTGGAGAACGCTGCTCTCAGTGCGCTGTGGTATCTCTACCGGTCGCCTCACACCACTGACGCCTTTGCAGTGCCAGCACTCTGCGTCATCTTCAGCAGTTTCCTCACCGGTGTGGTTTTCATGCTCATGTACTATGCCTTTTTCCATCCCAACGGGCCGCGCTTTGGCCGCTCGCTGAGTGGCCAGGGTCTCGACCTAGACCCCACGGCTCAGTTCTCCACACTACCGTCTGAAGGTGCCACCAACTCGCTGCGTTCCAACCGAGGTGCCACCTCAACCCTGGAGCGTGACGCGGGGAAGTATTCAGAGCGGGACGGCTGCATGCCAGTTTTTCAGGTGCGACCCACAGTGCCATCCACGCCATCGTCTCGCGCTCCACGCCTCGAAGAGACCGTCATCAAGATCGACCTCTGTAGGAACCGCTATCCAGCCTGGGAGCGCCATGTCCTCGACCGCAGTATACGCAAGGCGATCCTGGCCATAGACACCTCTCTGACTCCTCCACGGCTGCAGTACAAGGATGACGCTCTGGTGCAGGAGAGGTTGGAATATGAGACCACGTTATAGTTCCACCCTGCTCTCGGAACCCAGAAAGGGGTGCGACTGTCAGAGCATTATCCTGCTATCACGAAAAAAACAGCAACAGGGACTGTAGCAATAAGAATTTGTTACTACCAACAATCTCACTTTTCATCTCTCATTCCCCTTTTTTTCTTTTTCTATTCCTCAGCATCAGAGCCCACCCAGGAGCATTCAGCCCTCTTGGTAGTGATCGGAGGAGCAATTTGGCACAAGTCCAGTCAATGTCACCGGATGTGTTTGGGTTCCTGGTAGGGTTGTTGCTGTTATTTTTTTACTTCCACTCATCAGGGAAATCCTGTCTGATATGAACTAAATGCAACAGAGTGCTTCGACACTCTGCTCAGACCGTACGAAAAGCTGGTTAAGGTTGGCAAAGTTAAGGATAAAACAAGCATATGTCCATCCAGACAATTTTTAAGTCATCTGATATTCTACTTTAGCCGCAATGGAATTGGAACTGGAATTACGAATAACGGTCCCTAATTCATCCGTAGAAACTTCTAACTGACATGTCTGTCTTAATGTGCTGGTGACTTACGGTTTGGAAGTTCTGAAGATGTGATCCCATAGCAGCCACAACTGGGTGGGTACTTCCATCAGTATCTACATGATAACACTCATCGCTCCGGTTCTCTTAGTGCCAAAAAAGGTTCCTTGGAAATGTCCTCCAGATTCTGAGGAGAAGCACCTAATGCCGGGTTCAGACTATATGACATCAGCCCGATTATACTGCCAACCCTTCAGACGTTGAGGCATCGGTTAAGATTGGGAACGACAATGGGCGTCCGGCGCGACAGTCGATCGTTTTATCCCGTTTAGTGTGTCATGGTACGACAACCGACGCAGCATCTGGGACACCACACAATTAATGTCTCGACAGAAAGATTAGCATGTTGATGAATTTTGTTTTGCTTACCAAGACGTGTTCCCTCACCGAGGCCTGTAACAATTATTGCATGATTGCCTAATCGCAATTTCTTTTTTTACATTATCGCGGTTTCTTTGTTTAAAGGAACACGGTGACTTATTGGGACTTTGTCTTATTCACCGTATCCCCCAGAGTTAGATAAGTCCATACATACCCTTCTCATCTCCGTGCGTGTTGTAACTCTGTCTGACACCCCCATCGCTAGCCTAGCTTAGCACAGATCCTGGAGGTAACCGGCTCCATCTAGCCTACTGCTCCCAATAAGTGACAAAATAACACCAACATGTTCCTATTTACATGTTGTGATTTGTATAGTCACAGCGTGTACAAATAACAAGGTCACATGAGACACAGCCATCTTCTAACCGTATACAAACTGGGAACTATATTCTCAGAAGGCGAAGCACTGCTACTTGGGCGGAGTGATTTGCTGGGCTTTTCGGGTGCTGCAAGCAAATCACTCTGTAATTCCTTTGCAAAAGTAATACATAAATAAATACTTTTAAATTTGACTGAAAGAGACAAATATATTGTTAATGGCAATTATTTCGGAGACAATTCATTGTAAAGTAAAATTTGGAATTGTTACAGCTCTACCCTCATGTTCGTGACTCTGACCAATATCGCCAAGAGAAAGAGGAATGGTGTTGTTGGTGCTGCAGGTGGAACTGTGAAACAGAGGAAAGGTCACGGTCGTTCTTTTCTTTCTTTTCCGTCTTTTCCGACACATGAGACAGCCAGCATCATACACACCGCCATTGTTTCTTTTCATTCTTGTTCCTAGCACCTCCTTCCCGATGACATCACAGGCATCGTCAAAGACGGCAAGCTTTGATCGGTCAGGGCATCAAAGTGTAGTCTGTCATGTCTCTCAGCGTAGTCCTGGCAATGATTTATGACTTGCCTAATCTGACACATTGAGCATCGTAACGGACAAAAATATGGTGTAGTCTGAACCCGGCAATAGAAATGGCTGGGAAGTCCAAAATGTTCTTCTCTGGCCTGGACATTTCATTCCTCTTGGATATGTATGGTCTACACTTTCAGACAGAAAGTGAACTACACGAAGACAGTGGTCAAAGTAGCATCTATACTCAGTGTTTTGTTGGGATTAAATCAACCAAACCTGTCAGGAAGGAAGGATATGGAGCGAGAAAGAAGGGGTGAAAGCTGGACAGAAACAACCTCACTGTCTTTTGTCCCATAAGGAAATAAGTCAAACTCCACAATGCCAAGAAAAAATCTTCCTGGCAGCTCAACGCAACTATTTGCAGTCCAGCCTCATAAACCTGGCTGTGCAGTGATACTGATCTTTGCTTGTCTGTGGAGGCTAAAGTGGGGGAGCAGACGAAACGAGCAAAACGCCAGACGGCAATGAAAAAGGAGATGGCAGGACAGGATGACGCAGGAAATGTAAATCAGTCCAAGATGGAGAAGACGAGAAAAAAGGCGGACAAGCAGCCGTCTCAGCCAAACTCAAACCAAGCACCAGGATGTACAGTTCTCTGATACAACATGCAGCATTTTTTACTTTAGAGATGATGTAGATGGTACTGAAGTCATTGTCTGTGTTTTTATGTGTGTGGCGTGTGTGTGTGTGTGTATGTGTTGGCAATAGGCAACATTTCAACTTTAAATTTGCTTGTTCTTTGATAAACACACATGTCACCTCCTGGGGAATTTTTTTTCCAGCAGCTTTTAAACATCGTTACACCAGGCCACATGGCACAAGTTAACATGGTGCTGGTAGTGTCCACTGGCTTTAATGGGAAATGCTAACAAAGTGATTTCTGGTTAACAGTAGTGCCACTATAAAAACTTGATATAAGTCCACCGTTATACCACATATCATGGTCTGAGATGGGTAACTGATGAAATCCAGACATTTTCAGTGATGGGCCGTCAAATGCAGGAAAAAGACAAAACTACAAGAATTGAAGGTCGGTGCAAGTAGCAAAAACATTTTATTCCAACAGATATCGGTCGCTTTCACTAAACTCAGCACAAGCCATGTCAAATCAAAGACGGCACAATGTTTCTTCCTCGCTCGTGTAATGGGTAGCTGCACAGTGGCAGCCTAGTCAGTGTTGTAACTGGGGGCCAGAAGATATATCATAAATAATAAGACTCTTTGTCATGTTAATCCTGGTTTTTTTTGCCACTTTTCCTCTGTGAGGACACTTGATCATTGAGTGTTCCTGTACCCAAATAGACACAGACATACACCAGAAAGTATATATTTTTTTTTAAGATAATTTTTTGGGGGCTTTTTCCCGTTTATTACAAGTGACAGTGGATAGACATGAAAGGGGGAGAGAGATGGGGGATGACACGCGGCAAAGGTACAAGTCGGATTCGAACCCGCGCCGCCAACATGGGGCGAACGCTCTTACTGGGTGAGCTAGAGGCCTCCCCCATCAGAAAGAGTTTTAATAATTTTTATAATTAACGTGACGAAGGGAAAGAAACAAGGGGAGTACATTTGGATAAAATAGTCGATGGAGAGATTAGGGCAGCACGGATGGTATACTCTGGAGAGAGAGCTGAAGGGGAGAAGACTTAATGACAGTGAGCTGGACTATAGCTAAGCTTTGGCTCTAACCAAAGTCCTTTTTGAAGTAGATCATAAAATTATAGCCATCCTGCCATACTGTCATTTTCAAGATTCTTCCCATTAATGTCCAGGTTCCATCAGATCAGATCAAGATCAGAAGCGTGCTATGGATGTCCTGGATTAGACGGTACCTGATGATGATGATGAAACAAGAAAATGTATAAAGCCCTGCTAGTGGCACCTACTGTACAGACAAGTTCTTAAACAACATACTGACAGCGGTGCTGAAAAAGGTTAAGGTTTGCACTGATGGTGGTGTCGGAGGAAAGATCCAGGCCCCATGTTAAGATTTCTGCTGGAGACTTTCAAATCATTGGACAATTTCATTCCAATCCAGACATTTGTTTTTCAAGAGACCTTCATGTGCGCGGTCATACTGTATGTCTTGTTTTTGTCCACAACTCAAAGATTTTCAGTTTACGGTCACAGAGGAGTGTCACATTCAAGAAGCTGAAATCAGAGAATTTTTTTTTTTTTTTCTTAAAAAATTACTCAAATCTTTGCAGCTCTATTAAGCTTTCAAACGACTATAGAGTCAAGGCCATGCTATTTGTGTCTTTTACAATTTAAAATGTCTGCACAAAAGAAAGGTTCCAGGTAGTTTCACAAGTGCAAAGTCTTTTTCTTTTTCTAATGACGGCGTGAGGAGAGAAAAGCACAAAACGAGTCAAAGGGATAATCATGGCATGAGACTGTAAACATTTTCATCCTGCTTAACCAAACCAGCCCCAGGCGTACTGAGCTGTTCTGACCTCAGCTTTTCTTATCGTGTATGAAGTCTGAATGCTGTTGCAGGTCCTTACACTTAATGTCCAAAACGTAAATGCATTGATCATCTTATTCCTTTGGTTACAAATATATGTCACACTAAACAGAGGATTGGTGCTTAGCCCACAGACTACAGAAATAACCAGAAGGATGTGTTTCCATGATCCACTTTTTTGACAAAAATTGGCATATTCCAGCTGTTATTTCTGGGTTTCTCATAAGTTTAAATAACTTATGTTAGTTTTCATGATAATTCTGTTTTGTTGGTGTTGGCAAGTCCAAAATGTAATGCCTTGTTGTATCTTGAATGATTCGAACATATTTTTGTGCTTATGAACAGATCCGCTGTGTTCTGTCAGAGACACACTTTAAAGGACCATACCATCGGTGTTGCATGGTTTAGTCATGTCACAATTACTTTTCGTCACAGCGAATCGTTTTCTAGTTTTCTAAGAAGGCCATTATTTTTCCTGCAATTGCAATATGGTATAAAACTATTGCTCAAGTTGTGTAACGGAGTGAACATCATCTATATTCATTTTAATTATTGCAGTGCAGACGTTTCAAATCTGTCTGCACGTAAACCGCATGACTCCCCATTTCATACTGTGCAGAAATGAATGGAAAACCAGTGGAGGCCTGGAACTGTAGGCAAAGTACTTACTAAAAAATCGAAAATATGAAAATGTTCGTAAAAATATAAGTAATGTGTAGTTAGAGCTGAAATGTGCAAACACGGTGGTATGGTTCTTTAAGTTGGTTAAGGTTTTTATTAGTTTAAAGTCAGCTGTTTTTTATCATGTTTCCAAGTGTCTTATTCTTTCAGTTAACTTAAATACGTACTGTTTAGGCTTATTAATTTGCCTTGTTGGCACACTATTGTATTGTGTGTGTGTGTGTGTGTGTGTGTGTGTGTGTGTGTGCGTGCGCGTGTGAGAGTGTATGTTCTCATCAGTGTGTGTGGTGTTTTATTGCACTGAGCAGTTTATAGAGAACATTGTTTGGTTAAAGGCTGCTTCAGGGTTGTTGTTTTTTTGCCTTTTTCTTAATTTTCAGCTTTCGGTTTATTTACAAATTTTACACGTCGTCGAAGTCTGTCCACAGATTTGGGGAGTACTAGTAAATCGGAGTTGTATATATTGGATAACGCTTTTTGTGGCTCCAGAGGAAGCTGTGTGAAATTAGATAAATTGCCTCATGTGATGTCACTTGAGTCAGCGTTGGTAGTTCTAGTAGAAGAAATGTGGAGGTGTGGCGTTAGAGAGCTCACTAGCTAACCAGACCTCTGTAGGCCGCTCCTTATCTCTGCCGCAGGCTACATTAGCCGCTGCTAACACAAAACACCTGAATTACTGAATGAACTATCAGTCGACAAGTTGCATTTTTTTTCCCACCTTTATTTATTCAGGGGAGGAGTTTCACTGACCAATGCTCTCATTTTCAGGCTATTGATCCCATTCACAAATGAGGGAGGGACACTTTCCCCACCCAGATTTATCCTGCCGATCCGGGGGCTCTCACCTTTAGGCCCCTCACTGCCTGTATTGTGGGTAATGTAGACACCAGGTTTTTTTTTTAACTATCCAAGTAGAAAAAGCACAGGTTTCAGGATGACACAATACTGTTAGACTTAGATCATGGTGCACACTGTACAAGGCTGCGTTTAGACAGCACTGCAGGTGCTCATATTCAGCTTTTTTGTTTTGGGGCATATATATAACAGGGCTGGGGATACCAATACCGTGACATTGATACCGGTTCCTACATTTTATAAAACAAAAAGAAATGAAATTAAACACCATGGCACACATTTATTTATTTACTTTTCAGCTCCTACTACATGAGTAGTAGTAGTAGAGTTTTTCCTGTGTGTCTCTACGACGGGTAACGTTAGGCAGCCAATCACAGACATTAGATCTTTGTAGAAGCATGCTGTGTGCTTATTGGCTCACTGACGCTGATGAGATTTACTCCTTAGGTATTGAAATTGGGTATTGAATGACGAGGCATTTTTCAGACGAGGCAATTCGTTGGGTGCCAAAAAAGTATTGAATTCGGTACCCAGCCCTATGTTTGAGTTCTGCCTGTTCAGGAAGCCATTAAACCAAATCCACACCGAAGACAGAAACAGAACCCATTCATTTTCATTTTGTAATTAATACATTGTTTCATTCATTTTATAATTTTACAATGAATCTGCTGTAGCAGCAAGCAGATCTTTCTTCTATATTCTTGGCCTAATTCACCAGCAGAGGTCCTCGGTGGGTTTATCTGCCAGCACTGAGATTGTGAAAAAAATCTTTTAAAAGCTCATGCATTAAACACAGGGTCACTGAAGGCTTCTCCATTATTTTATCTAATCCGACAAAATTTCAATTGACCTGTTTGTTTGATAAAATAAAAAACAATAAGTGGACAGAATCATCGTGGACCTATGAGATAGTACGACTGAAGGTTGAAAAGCACATTTCTTCTCTGTAGCCCACAGTACTTAAATGCAGCCTTATATTATTTGTAAGGGATGTCGAAGCATCTTATATAAGTTCTTTTGCAGTGTCTCCCACATCCAGTGGAGCCTTTGTTTACTCATCACCATCTCATGGACTAACATGATATATATGATGTGTGCTGATATATACTGAACATAAAGCTACCTCAGTTTGTTTCATGGACCGAAATACCCTCCACCTTTTCATCGGCAATATCTTTTTTTTCTGTCACACTGGCAACACATGGACTCAGCTCCCTGTTCCTGTTTTTGTAAGGAACTCAATTAGATCGAAAAAAATTTCCAAAAATGAAATGGAAAAGTCTATTAACAAATCATATTCAGTGTACTCTAAAGCAAACACTGACATAATGATGTGCCATAATGTGCTAAAATTGCAAACCTTTTTTTTAAACTTACATTTTAATTATGTACTGATTTTTTCAAGAAGACCATTTCCATCTTATTAAATTGGCCTAACTCACATTACATTTTACTTTTGGCAGTCGGTTTTAAACCTGTGAATACAAAATGGATTTATGCATTTTGATTTGTCACACATCATGCACATGCATGGCTGCTCCAGACTCCCATGCAACTGTTTTTCATGATTCTGGCCCTTGTTTTAAATATTTTGTCAGTAAAGGAAAGTGTATTTAAAAGAGCCATTTCAGCAGAGGGGGTTTGGTCTGCCTTGAGATTTGTTTGATCTCACTGTTAAAACCGAAAACGAGGTGCTGTCATAAGGGGAATTCATGTTCCACAGGTGGTCAAGTTCTCTAACGTTTGATTGGTCACTGCAGGAAGTGTATCATAAATAGGACACGGCACATCCACAGACTCCATCCCTCACTATGGCCATAACTCTTAAAAGCTGCTTTCTCGGTTTTGTTTGCCTTAAAGAGAATATATTTCTATTTTTGTCTTTATTTCAACCTCATGCCCAGGACATTGTTTGAGGCTCTAGTGTGTGTGTGTGTGTGTGTGTGTGTGTGTGTGTGTGTGCTTGTTTAACTATATTCGTGGGGTCCAAAAACCGGGAGTCCAGTATACTTGTGGGGTCCCGACAGCCTTGTGGGGCCAAAATGCTGGACCCCACAAGGTTAAAGGGCTGTTTGAGGGTTAAGACTTGGTTTTAGGATTAGGGTTAGAGTTAGGTTATGGTTAGGGTGAGGGTAAGGGTTAAGGTTAGGCATTTAGTTGTGATGGTTAAGGTTAGGGTTAGGGGTTAGGAAAATGCATTATGTCAATGACAGGTCCCCACAAAGATAGTGCCACAAACTTGTGTGTGTGTGTGTGTGTGTGTGTTATTTTTACACTATTCAGTAATAATGTGTCAACAGCAGTTACTGTGCTTCTACTAGGACTGAGTCATTGTCCATCCTCCCAACCTGAGCATTTCTCGGATAACACGCTTTGTGTCCAGCGGTAGGAAACATGGCTGACTGACTGCTGATCGTCTCGTGGTTGTATATCAAGGCATCAGTTGTGACAGTGCTGTAGCTGTGATGAAATAAATAGGCAATGTAAAGGATCATTACACTCAAGAACAAAACATTTCCCATTGAATTATCTTTGTTTCTCAGTCACTGTAGGAAAAACCTCATCATGTTTCTCATTTTTTGCCTCAGCTTGTTTTCACTGCACTTCTACATCCCGCATTGCTATAAATTGGCCTACAAACTAAGCTGTCTACAGTGTCAATAAGACAGGCACAGTAAAGTTATTCACACATCTTTGAAGGTCTCGTTTGATTGTTTTTGGGTCTTATTGTAGGGAGTTATTGTAGGAAACACCAGGAATATAATACAAGCATCAGGGATATAATACATTCATAATATTATAACAATCATACATAGAGCCATGTTCAAGACATTTATAACACATATTTAACAGTATGCCTTAAATAGTGTCATGATCCATTTTTTCAATAGTTACTAATGTAAAAAAGAAGAAAAGAAAAATCCCACCTCTGTAATTGTTCCACATCCACCACAACTGGAGCGGGCACGTCATCGGTCCCAAGTGTCCGGAGGCGGGAAGCCATTGAGGGATCGTGGTCTTATTGCTGCATTTCTACTTGTCAGTTGGGTATGAGATCCATGAATGAAGACTGTCCTTACCAAAAAGCCAGATTCCTATAACGACAGTATATATCGGTTTCTTTTTACCTGACCACAACTTTCCCCAACCTTAGCCAAATCTGTTTAGTGTCCTAAACTGAACCTAAGCTTAGGCAGATGAGGAAAACCGTTGTATGAATCATTGTTGTAACGGTAGTATGAGTCATTCTGAAAGGCTCCAAACTATGCCTGCTCTGTTAGTAAGGTATGAGGAGACATGTGGCTGCCTACACAGTGGGAGCACACAGCAGTAGTGGATAGTGTCTGTGGCTCTCTAAAGCCCCTGACACACCAACCCGACCGTCGGCAGAAAAGGCAGTCGGACTGATCAGTCTGCTCCTGAGGTCCAAAAAGTGCCTCAGAACACACTGAAGCGACGCCGACTTGAGCGTGCGTTCTGCGCGTGTGCGAGATGTAATACGTCTCCATAACAGCAGGTGGCGCTAATCTGTATTGTCGCCCAAAAAATGAAAACCGGCAGCTGATTGGACGAACGCGTCACGTGGGTCTGGCTGCTCCCGGATTTTTTAACCGGGCATAATGGCGGCTCGTTTGGAATAAGATCCCATATTTTACGAAGATAGTTCACCGAAACGTGTTTCTGAAAACATTTTAAGAGAGAAGTAGGCCATGCAGTTGCTGAATCTGTCTTCATTTCAGATCGACAAAGGTCAGTTTAAAAGATTTTCATCAGATTTTGAGAGGCGTTAGTCAGGTTTATCCCGCTCGTCAGCTCCACCAATCAGATTGGCCATTGAGTCCGACTGCCCGCCCTCCGACCCAGCAAGTCAGGTCGGCCAAAATGAAGGCCGACGGCCCCTCCGACAGACGACGGCACGGAACACACCAAACAGACTCGAGTCACTGACCTCGCCAGACTGTCCGACGGCCGATTATCAGGTTGGTGTGTCAGGGCCTTAAGATGTGAACAGGCCTTCTTTTGTGAGCGCCTTGCCTGTCTCTATTCACCAGCTGGAATGGATCTAAGCTCTGCTGTCGAGGTCTGGATATAGCAGCCAAACACAACAACTCTTAGCTCACGGCTGTGTAACCAGAGAAAATGACTTTAGTTTGGATGGTCAGGGAAAGATCTGTGGAGCAGCAACAGTTACAGATGAGATCATTCAGTTTTAGTACAAGCACAGTAACCAGCAGGTGAACAATGATAGGATCCCAGTCCCACTTGTATAATCATTCTGTACAGATGTCTGTTTAGAGAGATGGTTAAACATGGATACCACAGATAGTGAACTGTAAATAAATGTATGCAAAGTGTACACTCTAAAAAAAGAACATTCCTCTCTTTTTGAGTCCTGACTGTGAAGGGTGTCTTTAGAGGTTTGAAGCCACCATGATGGATGTAACTATGACGATATACTACAGAGAAAAAAAACGATAAATGTGGTGTATGTGGTGTATTTAAAAAAAAAAAAGATACAAATGTTTAAGACAAAAAATTGGTCTTTTTCAGTAAGTTGCATTGTGTGATGAAAGTCTGACGTGCTAAAAAATTTCAATGGGGGAAAAAGTACAAATTACATTTTTGTATATATGGGATTTTTGTAAATTTTTATTTGAATCTAATGCAACACAAACTACCAAAATTCATTTAATAAAGTACACTGTGGTAATTTTTCCGGCCTCGAGTTTCTTCATTAGTTCTTGCATTTATCCTGTGAGGTTGAAGCAAGATCACAGACTGATTATTTTATAACTTTTCATGACTTTTTTCGACATACTATACTATGACTTTTTTAAGAGTTTTTTTCAACATACTATACCTTGACTTTTTCAAGTTTCTTCAAAATACTATACCACTTGTGTAATGTAATATAATGTTATAAATGTTTAATAATGTAACACTTATGGCTCGGAGGTAGAGCACTAGCCTGATAAACTCAAGGTCAATGGTTCAATTCCTTTCCTTTCAATGGTTCCTTTCTTCATATGTACAGTATGTACTTTACCATAACTATTTTCGACATACTATACTAGGACTTTTTAATGACTTTTTTTCGACATACTATACTATGACTTTTTTATAACTTTTTTCAACATACTTTACTGTGACATTTTTTGAGTTTTTCGACATACTATACTATGACTTTTTATGACCTTTCAACATACTTTTACTTTTTTTTGTACATTTTACTACTTTTTTCAACTTACTATACTATGATATTTTTATGACTTTTTTCAACATGCTACACTATGACTTTCTTCAACTTTTTTTCGACTTACTATACTATGACTTTTTTTTCAACATACTATACTATGACATTTTTATGACTTTTTTTTCAACATACTATACTTAGACTTTTTTTTAACAACTTTGTACATCACTGTGGTTTGATGGTTAACACCGCTCCAACAAACACCAGCAAGTAGGAACTGCAGATTCTAACCCAGGTTTGATTCCCAAGTCAGAGCTCGCCATTTTTGTGTGGCGTTTGCATGTACTTACAGATTTTCTATGACTTACTATACTATCACTTTACGACATACTATAACTATTTTTAACATACTTTACCATAACTTTTTTTAGATATACTATACTATGATTTTTTTAACATTCTATACTATGATTTTTTAAACATTCTATACTATGACTTTTTTCGACATACTATACTATGACTTTTGTATTTATTTTTTGACATACTATACTATTACTTTTTTAAGAGTTTTTTTTGACATACTATACCTTGCCTTTTTTCAAGTTTTTTCGAAATACTATACCACTTGTGTAATGTAATATATAATATTATAAAAGTTTAATAATGTAACATCTATGGCTTGGATGTAGAGTACTAGCCTCATAAACTCAAGGTTGGTGGTTTAATCCCAGGCTCTTTTTTCCATGTGTTTGACTTTACCATAACTTTTTTCACTATACTATGATTTTTTTTAACATTTTATACTAAGACTTTTTTCGACATACTATATACTATGACTTTTTATGATTTTTCTTTTTTTACTTTTTTCGAACTTCTAGACTCTGACTTTTTAATGACTTTTTTTTTATATACTGTACTATGAATTTTTATGACTTCTTTTGGACATGCTATACTATGACTTTTTCAAGACTTTTCGACATACTATACTATGACCTTTTTCGACATACTATACTATAACTTTTTTCAACATACTTTACTATGACATTTTTTGAGTTTTTCAACATATTATTCTATGACTTTTTCGACATTTTATACTATGACTAGTCAAGGTTGTGTGCTCAGCCCCCTGCTCTTCACGCTGCTGACCCTCGACTGCTCTCCATCCTTCAGCACGAACCACATTGTGAAGTTTGCGAACGACACAACCGTGGTGGATCTCATCTCCAACAATGATGAGACCTACTACACGAAGATGGTAAGCCAACTGGCCATGTGGTGCAGCGGAAATAACCTCTTCCTGAACATTGACAAGACCAAGGAAGTGGTTATTGATTTCCGGAGAGGCCACACCCAGAAACCCCCACTGACCATCAACGGTGCTGCTGTGGAGAAAGTGAGCAGAGCGGGGGTGCATATCACTGTGTGGTACGGGAGCTGAAATGCCTCCAACCGTAAGACCTTGCAGCGCAAAGTGAAGGTTGCTGGGCAGATCATTGGTATCCCACTCCCCTCCTGGACATCTACCAAACCCGCCATCCAAGCCTGTTCCACCAGACTGGCAAACAGCTTCATTCCCCAGGCTGTCAGGAAGCTCAACACCCTTCTCTCTCCCTCCCCTCCGCCCCCCAAGAACTCTGGACTCTGACTTGACAATTTTCAACATAGTGATAGCTTCTTTTTTTTTTTATCCCTGTTTCATGTCTTCCCTTTTTACTATACCTCTACCTACCTACAGAAAGGGTGCTGAAAGATGGTCCAGACTGTTCGGGCTCCACACCTGGCTGAAACCCCACTGCGCTTCCCTGGGCATTCCCTATGTCGACAACTTCAACTTGTTCTGGGAGAGGCCCAGCCTGCTGAAACATGATGGTCTCCACCCAAACCGACATGGAGCCAGGCTGCTATCTGACAACATAACGACCACACTGAAAGTTAAGTATTGACATTCTGTTGAAAATATCACAGATTCATGCCCCCCAGGTATTGATCCTAATGGCACTTTACAAGTGAATGAATCTGAAAATGTTTTCTGCAGGGTAACATGTAATACTAGTACTATTCCAGTTATAATCAACAATAGACCATACAAAGTGTTGAATCCCCTAAGTAATAAGAAGTTGACTGCAAACATAGTCAATTTAGCATCCAGTTCACGTCAGCCACAGGTAACCAAAAAAGGGGCAATACTTAACAACCTAATTGGAATTACAACTACCACTGCAATGATAGAACAGGATAGGAAAATTAGATGCGGTCTACTAAATATCAGATCTCTGTCTTCTAAAGCAATACTAGTAAACGAATTGATCTATTCTGTCTAACTGAAACCTGGCTGGGCCATGAAGATTATGTCAGTCTAAATGAAGCCACTCCTCCCACTCATATTAATACTCAAATTCCTAGAGGCTCAGGCCGAGGAGGGGGAGTTGCAGCCATATTTGACTCAAACCTGTTAATTAATCCTAAACCTAAACTAAATTATAACTCTTTTGAAAATCGCGTTCTTAACCTTCAGCATTCAACATGGAAAACAGTACAGCCAATTATATTTGTTGTTGTCTACCGAGCACCAGGTCCATATTGTGAATTTTTATCGGAATTCTCAGAGTTTTTATCATGTGTAGTCCTAAAATCAGACAAAGTACTTATTGTAGGTGATTTTAATATCCATGTGGACGTTGACAGCAATAGCCTTAGTACTGCTTTCAACTCACTACTAGACTCAATTGGTTTCAGTCAGAGTGTGCACGAGGCCACGCACTGTTTTAACCACACCCTTGACCTTGTGCTGGCATATGGCATCAAAATTGAAGACGTAATAGTATTCCAGCAAAATCCTTTATTATCAGACCACTTCTTAATAACTTTCGAATTCTTACTACCCGATTATACGAAATTAGATAAAAGCTTCTACGCTAGAAGCCTATCTGACAGTGCTATAGCTAAATTTAAGGAAGATATTCCAACAGCACTAAACTCATTACCGTGCCGTAATATAACAGAGGATCTTTATGTAAACTTTAGTCCCTCTCAAATTGATAATTTCGTAGACGGTGCTACGGCCTGCCTACGGACTACTTTAGACTCTGTTGCTCCCCTTAAAAAGAAGACGATGAAGCAAAGGAAACTAGCACCTTGGTATAACTCCCAAACTCGTAAATTAAAGCAAATCTCGCGCAAACTTGAAAGTAAATGGCGTTCCACCAAACTGGAAGAATCTCGTTTAGACTGGCAAGACAGTCTGAAAACCTATAGGAAGACCCTAAGAAAGGCCAGATCAGACTACTATTCATCACTAATAGAAGAAAATAAGAACAACCCAAGGTTTCTTTTCAGCACTGTAGCCAGGCTGACAGATAGCCACAGCTCTATTGAGCCATCTATTCCTATAGCTCTGAGTAGTGACGACTTCATGAGTTTCTTTAACGATAAAATTATAACAATTAGAGATACTATTCATAACCTCTTTCCCCCAACCTCTAATGGGTCACCTTTAACTGACAGACTGCTAGAAAGAACGACTAGACCTGACATATACTTAGATTGCTTTTATCCTATAAACCCTCAACAATTAATGCTAAAGGTCTCTTCAGCTAAGCCATCTACCTGTCTCTTGGACCCCATCCCAACGAGGCTACTTAAAGAAGCGTTACCCATGGTTAACACTTCATTGCTAGATATGATAAATATGTCTTTATTGACAGGTTATGTACCGCAGTCATTTAAAGTAGCTGTGATAAAACCTCTACTGAAAAAACCCACCCTCGATCCTGAGGTCTTAGCCAACTATAGACCTATATCTAACCTTCCCTTTCTCTCCAAGATCCTTGAGAAAGTAGTCGCTAATCAGTTATGTGATTTTCTACATAGCAATAGCTTATTTGAGGACTTTCAGTCAGGATTTAGAAAGCATCATAGCACAGAGACGGCACTGGTGAAAATCACTAACGATCTTCTAACTGCATCAGACAAAGGACTTGTCTCCGTACTTGTCTTATTAGATCTTAGTGCTGCATTCGATACTATTGACCATACCATCCTCTTACAGAGACTGGAACATTTAGTTGGCATTAAAGGAATCGCACTAAACTGGTTTAAGTCCTACTTCTCTGATCGATCGCAATTTGTTAATGTTAACAATAAACCCTCCAATTACGCTAAAATTAACCATGGCGTTCCTCAAGGCTCAGTGCTTGGACCAATTCTATTCTCCTTATATATGCTTCCTCTAGGCAATATTATTAGGAAACACTCAATTAACTTTCACTGTTATGCGGATGACACCCAATTATATCTGTCAATCAAGCCAGACGAAACCAGCCAGCTAGCTAAACTTCAAGCTTGCATTAAAGATATAAAATCATGGATGGCCTACAATTTCCTGATGTTAAACTCAAACAAAACCGAAGTTATTGTGCTGGGCTCCAAACCCCTACGAACCTCATTAGCCGAAGATATAATTACTCTGGATGGCATTGCCCTGGCCTCCAGTACTACTGTCAGAAATCTAGGAGTTATTTTTGATCAGGATCTATCCTTTAACGCCCATCTAAAACACACCTCTAGAACAGCCTTTTTTCACCTTCGTAACATTGCTAAAATTAGGAACATCCTATCTCAAAACGATGCAGAAAAACTAGTCCATGCATTCGTTACTTCCAGGCTGGACTACTGTAATTCCTTATTATCAGGATGCTCAAATAAGTCCCTTAGGACTCTCCAGCTGATCCAGAATGCTGCAGCGTGTGTTCTGACAAGAACTAAGAAAAGAGATCATATTTCTCCTGTATTAGCTTCTCTCCATTGGCTTCCTGTAAAATCCAGGATTGAATTTAAAATCCTTTTTCTGACCTATAAAGCTCTAAATGGTCAAGCTCCTTCATATCTTGAGGACCTCTTAGTACCTTATTGTCCCACTAGAGCACTACGCTCCCAGAATGCAGAGTTACTTGTGGTTCCTAGAGTCTCTAAAAGTAGAATGGGAGGCAGAGCCTTCAGCTATCAGGCTCCTCTCCTGTGGAACCAGCTCCCAATCTGGGTTCGGGGGGCAGACACCGTCGCTACATTTAAGACTAAACTGAAAACTCTCCTCTTTGATAAAGCTTATAGTTAGGGAGTGAGGAGTTGCAGTGAACGCCTAGACCGGCGGGGCAGGGTGTATAGCTGCAGACACAGCACCCCTGCTTTTCTCTACTTCTCTTTACAGTCATCAGATTTACCTATCGTATAATCAATAATATAGTGCCTCTCCTAGTTATGCTGTTATAATTCTAGACTGCCGAGGAAGTTCCTTCTTATGACACGCTCTTTTCTTTTGTTTCCTTTTATGCACATCCTGTCTCAGAAGTGCTTGTTACTAACCTAGCTCTGGGGAGTTTACTCCCCAGAGTCCTTATGTTTCTTCTTCGCCCAGAACATCGCCTCGGATTAGGGCGACACCAAGACCTGGGTCTTGGGTGCAGCTGTGGCTATGGACCTGCTACACCCTGCTACGCTCTGCGATTCCCTGCAAAGCTCGGCTACGTCCTGCTGCGTCCACCGCGTCCACCCATGCTCTGCTGTGCCACGCTACATCCTGTACCATCATAACCCCAACCGTCAGACACCGCCCACCAAGAGTCTGGGTCTGCCGAGGTTTCTTCCTAAAAGGGAGTTTTTCCTCGCCACTGTCGCAATAGCCTCTGCTAATGCTTGCTCTTGGGGGAACTATTGGAATTGTTGGGGCTTTATAGAGTGTGGTCTAGACCTACTCTATCTGTAAAGTGTCTCGAGATAACTCTTGTTATGATTTGATACTATAAATAAAATTGAATTGAATTGAATTGAATTATACTATTATATACTATACTATGACTTTTTTCGACATTCTATATTATGACTTTTGTATCGCTTTTTTTTCGAAATACTATACTATGACGTTTTTCAATATACTATACCATTACTTTTTTCGACATATATGACATTTTTCAAAATACTATACTATATCTTTTTCGACAAACTATTTAATGACTTTTTGACATGCTATACTATGATTTTTTTTTAAACCCTAAAATATTCCACTTTTGTTTTAAACATAATTGGTTTTGTTCAACATTGCAATGAAATTCATACTAATAAAAACCATTCCCACTTTTCCAACTATTCTTACTACTTCACCTTCTTCTTACGCAATTACACCAGCAATCCAGTTTAGCTTTAGCAATTTAGCTTTTCAGCATTCACAAGCATTTTCTGCAGGAAATGCATTTTCTAGTTATTATAATTATATTTATTTATTCTTATTTCTGAGGATTTCTGATATGCTCTGCATATCAGGGTCAGTATCTCTGTATCTCTCTCTCTCTTTATCTGATACAATACATGTATTGTTTATTGTCCCCGCTAAACAAACTGTTATTATATTATATTATGTATTTGATAAAATAATAGTGCCATGCAGAAACCTTCCCAACCAGAAGACTGTATAGAGCAAGATTAGGGGATTAGCCTGCTATCTGAGTCTTAACCCTCCTGTTGTCTTCGGGTCAAATTTGACCCATTTTCAAAAAGTTTATGCATCACAAATTTGGGTTTCTTTCAACCAAATGGTCAAAGAAAATAACATGGATGGTTCCATACAAAGTACACTCTTCATTGAATTTGGGTGTTGTATGTTATAGCATTTAAAAAAAAAAAAAAAAAGACAAAAGAACGTTGAAAAAAGTGACAAAAATGTCAGAAAAAGCTTAAAAACCTGGAAGCAAAAAATGTACAAAAACATAAAAAAGTGACAAAAACTTGGAAAAAAGTGACAAAAAATGGACAAAACATCAGAAAAGTGACAAAAACGTCAGAAAAAGTGTCGAAAACAAAAAAAGAAACGTTGAAAAAAAAAAAAAAAAAGGTTTTAATTTAAACGACGGGAAGACAACACAAGGGTTAAACATTGGTCACAGGTCACAAATTATTTAAGAGAATCCCAGAGGAATTACTTAGGAACGCTACCTCAACATTCACAAATACATGTTGATTTTTTTTTTTTTTTTGCATAGAAGCTTGTAACATGGGAAAACATGGGATTCAACAAGCCATTCAGATATGGCTTCCCTTCCTATGTCACATACAGGCGCATTAGAATATACCGCCTCCCATTTGGGTTCATTCTTGTATTTTGTCATTCTACTAGAACATACTCATACTATCTGTCTGAATATACATGCAGTCACCCTCTGTCTCTTTAAGGCCCCCTCCTGAAATAGGCCCAGCCTGCTCTGATTGGTTTGCAATATTTGCAAAAGCAGTTCTCAAGCCATGGGTGGAGATACCTGAAGATTAGCATAATATGTTTTCTTATTACACTTTATATATCACTTATCTTTTTATATATATGCTATAATCCAGTGTGTGGACACTCTTCAAACTGGTATATTTTGCCTGGCATATTGGATGAGATGTGTATTAAGTGACCACCTTATATCTCCACACTACTATTTTCAATCTTCATTAAGCCACCTAACTTGAGCAGAAGCACTACCAGCACAAACAACTGTGATCATACATTTAATAAAATAAACAGCAGAAAGGAATTTGCATGAAACATCTTAATAAAATAGATTTATTAAACAGGTTGAAGTGAACCTCAACATTTAAAAGTGCAACGTTTATACTGTATATTGACATAATTTAAAAATACAAGTTAGATCATCTCAGAACTAAAAACATAAATATTGAAAAAGGCAACCAGTACACAGAAGGAAAGCATCCAGTTAGACATCACGTAAAAACACACTTGGTCTCACAAAGGCTTCTTTAAAAATAAAAAAAAAGAATCAGAGTTGGCAGTGATACCTTGACGACCATTTGTTGAACCACAATATGTACATAATCATATATGCAAACAATAAAGTGATAGATCAGTATTTGTACAGATATGATCAATATTACAGTGAGAAGATACTTTGTGAGCGGACACTGATGGTTGTATGAGCACTCATGAACGGCTCCCTTTCAGCCTGTTCCCTGGCACAAATATACAAATCAGACTGAAGTGCATAACAAGTTTTTTCTACACTGATCATTTACTTTAATCTTATTTACTTAAATTCAACTTTTCTGCTGATCATCATTTCTATTTATTATTTCCCTACATGTCAGTTCTACTGTGTTGTACCCTCCCCAGTAGAACTGATAACACGACATGTGGCATGTGTGTTGATAATATTTGAAAATGCAAGTATCGGTGGGAAAGATTTCGATAATAAGGATGAATACATGAATATCAGGATACAATGTACTGTTTTTCCCAAAACTGTATATGCGTTACAATTAGAAGAAAAAAAAAAAAGGATAATATTTGTAATGTGCTTCTACTGAAGGTTTGAGGCAACCCATCGATTTTATTGAAACTGACCCTATGTTTCAGTAGAACTACATCTACAAAAAAATCTGGCTCCTCTGGCTCCACCTAAAGCCTGTAGTGTGATTTGCAAAAATCCACGGGGGGGGGGGGGGCTAACTGCATGTCAATCACTGCTCATGCACACGCATTCATTCTCCCTTGTGGGGGAGGGGCTTAGGAAACTGTTTTGGGCTTTAGCAGAAAGGAGGGAGGGATTTTTTTCAAATGTTTTTCAAACTAGAGTCCTGGATCTTCACAATCCTACCTACAGCACCTTTAAGACCACTTTACTTCTGTCTTTGACTCTGAACTGAACTTTCAAGGCATCAAATCTCCTTCTCTGAAAACAGCTTAATTCATGCCTTGTGGCCTGAGGGACAGCACATACTATTTTACTTTCTTCACATTAGTTGCTGAATTTATTTTAAATGTATTTTACTACTTTGTACCTGCCTGCTTGAAAGGCTTTTAATGTATGTATCTTAGAGTTCTTCCAAAGTGAAAGGCTTTGGTGAGACAGTTTTGAGCTCTCGTCTCTGAGCTGCTGGAACAGCCTGACAGAGGATTGGAGGAGAGCTGAACGCGTTGATATCTTCAAACAAACATTTAAAGCCCTGGCTTCTGCTCAAAGGCTGAAACAGTCATTAATGGCTTTCATCTATTTCGTCTGTTTCAATAATTTTGTTTTATTTTGAATACATTTTGAACTCACATCTCTGCTTATTTTAATTTTTGTGTGTGCATACACGTCTCCTTTTCCTAAATATAGTGCTTCTAGGTAGGGCTGGGAGATATGGAGAAAATCAAATACCACGATATTTTTGACCAAATACCTCGATATCGATATTGCAAAGATATTGTAGGGTTGACAATTATTGCTTTCCCAAAATATTTACACAATGAGGTTTGTGATAAATAATCATCAGTAATGTGAATATAATAACAGAACAGCTGGAACAGTCTGGTAAATTCAGAAAATGACATAACTTTACTGTAAAGACAACACTTATGCCATATTACGATATTACAGTATCCAAAATCTAAGATGATATCTAGTCACATATCACAATATGGATATAAAATCGATATATTGCCCAGCCCTAATTCTAGTCTTATTTCAGCCTTGGTTTGTCAGTTACCTGTGAAGTGTGACTGACTGATAAAAGGCACCAACTGCATCTGTTCACCTACCAGATCTCTTTGGCATTTTCAGTCAACACACAAAGTCCACTGCTATTTGTAGGGCTACAAATAATGATTCATTTAATTCATTAATCTAGTGGTTTCCAAACTTTTTCTGCCGGGCCCCCCTCGTAGATAAAAATATACATACTACATATTTTCTTGTCATTGTTTTAGTAGTTGTGGCGTTTGGTGTAGGGCTAGACTCAACTATTCGGATTTTTATTCATTGGGAAGTTATTAGTTGATTTTCAATTTTGGGATTAAAATATTTTTTTTTTCTTTAATAGTGTAAAATCCGAATCCTCACAAAATGAAAAATTCCCTGTGGTTTTTGTCGGGATTAAGCAGCTAAACGTCTGCTAGCCGCTAGCTAATTTACGCAACGCTATTCCGTCCATCTCAGCCGAGAACAGAGAAATGCTGAATTATAACCCGAGCAGTCGGCTGTTTAGAGATCCGTGTGGTTATCCAGCAGCAGCCTGGTGTCGTTCGGGCAATTTAATGAAGGTAGAAATAGTACGGACGTCCGTAATGCCACTGCGCTCTGGTGAGGTGTGGCACTGGCTGGCTGAGTCCTGATCAGAAGCTTTGAATATTCGCTACTGATTAGTAACAAAGCCTCGAAGCACAAAAAAACGGTATTCGGGACAGCCCTAGTTTGGTGTAGATTAATCGCCAGTCTTTTCACAAACGTGTCCGTGCTTTGCTAGCAGTGCAGCAGAACCATGCATTATTTATTTATATTTAGCGTCATCTTGCCCCCCTTTCTGTTTCAGTTTGGGAGCCACTGGATTACTCAACTGAATTTTTTCTTTCGATTCATTGATTAATTGTTTGTCAAACAATAGTGTGAAAAAACCTCACATGTTCCTGAAGCACAAGGTAATGGCCTCAAATATCTTGTTTTAACAGTCCGATATTTCACACATCCGGTTTACAATGATATAAAACAGAGAAAAGCAGCAAAATCCTCAGTTACTGCAATCGTTGTTGATTCATTTTCAGTTGATCAACTAATGGTTTCAGAACAAGACGGTTGCTCTAGCTTCTGAGCCAACGGAAACCCGTTTCAGGAAAATCTAAATATTAAAAAAGGTATTCCAATTGGAAGCAAGCGAAATGAGATGGTCTGACACGGACAGCACCAGGGGAACTCAGGTCCTTACAGACTGTAGAGTCTGGATTTACACTTGGATATTTCAGTTAACAGTGGACGGTTCACTAAAAAAGAAAAAGAAAAAAAAAAAAAACTCTTTTGGTTCATTTTGAAGCCTATTTATATTGGAAATATAAACAAATATTTGTGCAAAATGGACTAATATAATATCAACACCTTACAGTATAATGTAATGTTATACAACATAATCTACAGCTTTACAAATTACCAAGAGATGAATCAACACCTCTGTAACAGTACCAGGCGTTCTAGTTATTTTATCCAGATGCTGACTATGTACATGTAGGCCTACAAAACTACCTTAAGGTAGTGACACACCAAAAAGATGGCCGACCGTCGGCAGAAAAGCCAGTCGGACTGATCAGTCGGGTCCCTGAGGTCCCAAAAAGTGCCTCAGAACACACTGAAGAGACGCCGACTTGAGCGTACACTCTGCGCGTGCGCGAAACGTAATACGTCTCCATAGCAGCAGGCAGCGCTGCTCTGTATTGTCATGGCGGCTTGTTCAGAATACGATCTCATATTGTACTAAAATAGTTCACCAAAACATGTTTCTGAAAACATTTTAAGCGAGAAATAGGCCATGCAGTTTCTGAATCTGTCTTCATTTCAGATTGACAAAGGTCAGTTTAAAAGATTTTCGTCAGATTTTGAGCGGCTCATCCGCTCGCCGTTTCCGGGCGAGTCCCGACTGCCCTGTCTCCGACTGAACATGTCAGGTCGGCCAAAATGAAGGCCGACGGTTCCTCCGACGGACGACGGCACGGAATACACCGAACGGACTCGAGTCACTGACCTCGCCAGACGGTCCGACGGACGATTATCGGCTCTGTGTATCTCCTCTCTTAGAGAACTTCTTAGTCACTCAGAAGGACCTTATCCAGACTCGCTCTACTGACTGGCTTTTGCTTCATGTTTGTCAAGATCGGTATGAACTCGGAAAAACTGCTTTTAACTTCAGTGTACCCGACTCCTGGAACAAATTACAGCACTTTCTTAAAATCAAGTCATTTGTGCCTTTTGGACAATTAAGAACTCTGATTTTAAACCTCCAAACTTCTACTTGTACTTGCTTTACATAATTGTACTTCATTTTAGATCCTAATCATCCTAATTTATTTATCAAATTATTTCTCCAATTCAGAAAGTTTTAGTAGCTTACTGTTGTTCTTATGATGGTGTCGCTTCTTTTCTGTGTTGTTGTTTTTTTTCTTGTTTTTTCTTTCTTTGTTTTTGTGATAGACTCGATTTAAAGCTTTAGTGCGTAACCTTTTGATATTAATGAACGTCCGTTACATTCAAGCCATTGCCAAACGAGTTGATACAAATCTAATTAAGACTATCAGCTCCACACAGCTCTCTCTGTGTTTCTCAGTATGGCTATGTTCAGAAGATTGGTGTCGTCCGGTGACTTTCCTGCGCAAAAACTCAGGTGAAGATAATGTCCTCCGTGTCCTCCTCGGCTACTAACAACTGCGTGGAGGAAGCGCGGTCTTGAAAGGCTTGTATCATGTGGACACGCCGACAGTGTTGTCATTACTTAGAATTCCTCATGGGGGAGACTGAAACTACGCACTATAGCTTTAATTGTAAACGAGCACCGCGCCGCTCCTCAATGATCTCTCGAGTATAAATAAAGGATGAATGAATGAATGACCATAAAGGCAAAAAGTATTTGGACACCACATCTGCCTGTTGCTGGCAGTTTACAGTACTAAGATTAGTCAGTTAAAAAGGTACTATAGTAAGAGAACTAAGTTTAGTGAAAGGACTAAAACTGTTTACATAACTGGGACGTTCATTACTGAGGGCCGACGCACTTTTACAGGTTCATTAGGTAACATGCTTTGTTGTTGCATGCATGTTGTTTTGTTGTAAGTAATTTTGGGGTACAATTTGGTTTTGATGAATTCTACAAGCAGCAAAACCACATGCATGCAATCGGCCAGTTCCAAACGGGCACTGTACTAGCATCATTAAAAGACTTAAAGACAATCTGAACACAAGAAATTTGATATTGTACACGTGTGTATTAAAAAAATTATTATCTTTGAATTCATCGTTTTTTTGAGGTGTGATTATTGTCGAGTCCAATATCACAACTTCAGGAAGTATATCTTTAAAGAGTTCATCAGATAAAAAAGGGAGTCAATGCACACATGGAAACAAATCAGAAACGTGCGATACAAACAACATGTATGTAACAAAAGGGAGCTCAGCAGCTGCAGTCGGTGTTGTTTGGAAGCGGTGAAGAAAGCTGTGCAAATGTTCCAACATGCTAGGCCAACCAAACCTGTGCACACTGTAACCATCTGAGCCAATGGGACGCCTTGTTTTGCTCACATACTGGGTAGTCTGTCTCTGTTGCTGAACTGCTGCTGTGTTAGTGGTCTTTGTGTTTGGTGTGAAATCTCTCCAACAAGGCTCTCAGGATGTTCCCTGGGATCTGCTGGTGCTGGTCTATCAGAGACTGAACTGCCTGCTGCACCTGCGGAGCGACAGCACTGCGTATGAACAAACAGCTCACAGTGTTACAAACATCCCGCAGGACGCCCCGCAAAACCTTACCACATTTAGAAGAGTGGTGATAGGACCCTTCAAAATGGTAAGTTACACTGGCAACTCATGGTAGCTGCCACTGTGCGGACCAATATTTTTTCCTACGTTACACCTGTGAGACTTTAAACTATGTAACATAAAATCAACAATGTCATTATTACGACAAATACCACGGTATTTAAAAAATACAGGAATGGATTTTCAAACCAAATGGACTGTTGTGTTAAAAAAAAAAAAAGAGAGCAGGCAAGCAAGAAAGAAAGCAAAGAAGAAAGCAAGAACGAAAAAGAAAGCTCTCCCAGCAGCTTTTACCTTCTCTGCCAGCTCTGCAGCGTTTACGTTGGGGTCATATGGGATGGGATCACCGAGGAAGGTGCGGAACTTCACAGGAAATCCACCATAAACAGGAGCAACAGGGAGGCGAAACCTCTCGTACATCCAGCGGAAAAATCCTGAATAAAAAGAGTCAGAGAGAGAGAGAGCACGTTACATGGAGACATTTAGAGAGGACTGAGATAAAACTGTAGACCCGCAGTCAAATTTAACATTAGATATAAGAGTCTCTCTCTCTCTCTCGCTCTCTCTGTGCATTCCATTTGTACTTGGAAGTCGGAACTTCTGAGTTCTAAGTCGGAAACACGCCCCCTGAAGTCCGATTTCCGACTTGGGAAGTCGGAGAACCTCACAGTACCCCGAGCAAGCCGCCCTCGGAATCCAACATGGCCGCTCCGTGCATCAACAGCAGTGAAAGCTGTAGTAATATACAGTTTATTAGCACTTCCGTCTTATTTGTGTCTCATTAAATCCGTCGTACACACAGTAGTGTCCATCTTCTCTCTGTGGACATATTGTTACGCTGTTTGTATGCACACAAAAAACAGCTAATGCGCTGTTATCAACTAGTATTGCTAACAATGGCTAACCTGGATAGAGCAAATCCCACTGTGAAATCTGACTTGTTTTACTCGAAACACAGTCAACTCGAGTGTGACGTAATTCCCAGCTCCCGCTTCCGAGGTAAATGGAATGCACATCTGCCTCTCGTCCCTTCGCGGACAAACAGCTGATCACGGTGCATTGTGTGTTCTGTCAGTCTCCGCTCCGTCTCAATACTGGGAGGGACACTTTTTAAAAAGACAGCTTTATACTGCCATGTGCCTGAATTTGCTGATTAACCAGTCATTGGGGAGGATGACGCAGTCATCTACCTACAGCACAGATCCCTCTCACACCTTAAGAACATTGGGAGCACTGTGAAGGTAATGTTTTTTTACTTTTCTTTCCTTCATTACAATACAGCCATCAGTGCTAGAAGGAGCAGGAGTAGACTGCCATCTAGTCTATATCCACAACGTTCCACTTCCGGGATTGCTCCGGTGCTGCCGGATATTCCGCCGGATGCACCTCTTTACGGCTGGATGTCCGTTACCTTCCGCTTTCTTTGTGTTGACATTTTAAACTCCGGTGGATTTCTGAGGACTATGGTTAACTGCTCTTCAGATCTCTGCAGGGTAAATCCAGACAGCTAGCTAGACTATCTGTCCAATCTGAGTTTTCTGTTGCACGACTAAAACAACTTTTGAACGTACACATGTTCCACCAAAACAAGTTCCTTCCCGAGGCTATTTTCCAACGGCACCTTGGCTCCGTCCAGCGCTTAGCACCGCCCAAGACGATTGTGATTGGTTTAAAGAAATGCCAATAAATCAGAGCACGTTTTTCTCCCATCCCGGAATGCTGTGTGGACTAGCCAGACCCTCCTCCGCAGCGTTGTAGAGGAAGGTCTGGCAAAGCGAGACTAACTGCCACCCGACTGTGTGGACCATTGACTATCTCACCAACAGACCACAGTATGCGAGGCTTCAGGACTGTGTGTCTGATGTTCTGGTTTGCAGCAGGGGGCCCCCGAAGGGTACGGTTCTCTCTTCTTTGCTGTTTACCATGTACACATCAGATTTCAGACATAACACGGGCAACTGTCACCTCCAGAAGTTCTCTGATGATACAGCCATCGTTGGATGTGTATCAGAAGGGAACAAACGGGTATACGGGGAGGTCATCGAGGACTGTGTCGACCGGTGCGAGTTCAAACCACCTTCACCTAAACGACAGCAAGACAAAGGAGATGGTGATAGACTTCCACAGGAAGACCCCCCCACCGGACTAAACCGGTGAACATCCAGGGATTAGATATCGAGAGGGTGGGAGCGTACAGATACCTGGGCGTTCATCTCAACATTAAACTGGACTGGCCAGACAACATGGGTGTCCTGTATAAAAAGGGCCAAACTCGTCTTCATTTGCTGAGGAGACTGAGGTTCTTTGGAATGTGCAGGACATCTTTATAGAGCCCCTAATATGCTTGTTTTGGATTTTCCTGTCCTTTAGTGTGTTTTAGTGCACCTGAGACGTGCGTGTCACACAGGCAGTGTGCAAGCTCTAACCTGTTAACATGGGAGCCGAAATAAAAAAATTAAAAATGCCACGCATCCAGTGTGTAGCCGGCCTTAGTAATGTCACTTATTTGAGAATGCCAGCCCCGTTTTTCATGTGCGCTGGCCATAGGTGCTGCCTGAGCAAGCACAGCCAGCCCAAAGGCTCGTTTGAATTTGGTTGACCAATCACAACAGAGTGGGGCAGCTGACCAATCAGAGCAGAATGGGCTTTTTGGTAAGATGGGCCAAGAGCTCAGACAGAGGAGCAGCAGCAGTGTGTGTGTGTGTGTGTGTGTGTGTGTCTCCTTTGTGAACTTCAAGGTGTGTGTCCATCAGTGATTTTAACTTTCTTCTACACTTACTGAGTGTTCCCAGAGATCTGAAGCCTTCCCTCAGATTCTGAGTAAACATCGGAATTATTGGCTGAAAGAAAAGAGAGCAAGAGAAAGAGAGGATTAGAGACGGCTTTCTACAGTGCAGAATTCACGTGAAAGGAACTAATAAAACGGATGTGTGTCTTGTTAATATGTGAAAATAAAAAAATCATTTGACACATGAACAATGTTAATGCATGTCCTGTGCAAAGAGGAAAAACAATAAATAATAGAAATTCTACATCCAATAATGTACATTTTCGTAAAGATTTACAGAAGGGGATAGACCATGCATCCCAAAAAAATGTAAACATGTATGAATTGTATGCATGCTGTATCTGCAAGTGTATTGGGACACACTGTAATGTAACATTAATTGGAATTTATAATGTGAATGTAATCTACAATGTCATGCAGTCAAAGCTAAACTTTAACAAAAGCACGGACAGTGAGTAGATTTTAGGAACAACAACGCACCACTTGAGCGTCGATGGCGACCTGGGCGAAGCCTTTGCGTTTGCCCCAGAGAAGAGGGTAGGTCTCATCACTGAACAGAGCCTCCCGCACTCCTCCTGGAGAAATCCCCAACAGGTGACCATTCCTCAGAGCCCGCACACACTCTTCCTGAGGACCGTGGATCACACTGAACACCTCCAACAGTAACTTGAAACCTGGAGGGTACAGTTACACATAGTCAGACTCTAGTTTTGTTAGGGCTGCGCACTAAATATATTTTTTTAATCGCCATCGCGATATCAACTGGAGCAATAAACACATTGCGAAAGAAACTCCAAGATTGTTTGTGTTAGTTGCAAGAAAATACCAGTAGGAAACTGCACTGTCACTGTTTTTTTAGTGGTGCCTTTTATATTCAATTCAATGTTCAATTAGTTCATTAAAAGAATGTTGGAAATAATTTCCTTTCATTGGTTTTAAATTCAACGAGCAATTTGTTTGTATTTTAGCAGAATACTGAATGCAGCACAAATGCAGAACTGAGCACACTTTAACATCTGTTTATTTATCGCAAGTAATATCGTTATCGCGATATTCAACAATATTATCGCATATTTTGCTCATATCGTGCAGCCCCAATTTTTGTATTTGGTGGAGTGATGTTTATTCCCTCTATTTAATTTTTTTTATTTCCATTACAACATAAAACCTTGACCAACTGCCATGCTTCGCTTGTTTGCAAGCCATGATGTCTCTCTCTTTCTCATGGGCGGGCCAAATTCTCTGGGCAGCTGTGGGCGTCGGGCAAAGCAGAGAAAGGGGAGGTAAACTTTCCCCTTATGACGTCATAAGGAGGAGATTCCAGATTGGCCCATCTGAGCTTTCATTTTCTCTAAGGGCGCTGACACACAGAGACGATTATCGGCCGTCGGACCGTCTGGCGAGGTCAGTGACTCGAGTCCGTTCGGTGTATTCCGTGCCGTCGTCCGTCGGAGGAACCGTCGGCCTTCATTTTGGCCGACCTGACACGTTCAGTCGGAGACAGGGCAGTCGGGACTCACCCGGAAATGGCGAGCAGATGAGCCGCTCAAAATCTGACGAAAATCTTTTAAACTGACCTTTGTTGATCTGAAATGAAGACAGATTCAGAAACTGCACGGCCTATTTCTCGCTTAAAATGTTTTCAGAAACACGTTTCGGTGAACTATTTTAGTCCAATATGAGATCGTATTCTGAACAAGCCGCCATGACAGTCTGGCTGTGAATTTCCGGAGAAAAAAGACCCATGTGACGCGTTCGTCCAATCAGCTGCCGGTTTTCATTTTCTGGGAAACAATTCAGAGCAGCGCCGCCTGTTGCTATGGAGATGTATTACGTTTCGCGCACGCGCAGAACGTATGCTCAAGTCGGCGTCGCCTCAGTGTGTTTTGAGGCATTTTTTTGGATCTCAGGGACCCGACTGATCAGTCCGTCTAGCCACTGGGGGACCATAGAAAGGCTGGGGGAATTCATATTAAAGTGGCCATATTATGCTCATTTATAGGTTCATAATTGTAACTTGAGGTTGTATCAGAATAGGTTTACATGGTTTAATTTCCAAAAAACACCATATTTTTGTTCTACTGCACATTGCTGCAGCTCCTCCTTTCACACGCTGTCACGTTTCTGTTTTAGCTACAGAGTGAGACCTCTTAACTTCTGTAACACCTTTGTTGTCAGTCGCACATGCGCAGTAGCTAGGTAAGGATTACATGAGCTAGCTCCAACTTCGGCCTGTACAAGGCAGGATTAGCCAGGAGACTTCTTCTAAACGAGGGCGCACTTCCAACTTTGCGTGGAATACCTGTAGAACAGGGACATGTAAGTAGTTCTATACAATTTATTTATTATTATTATGTTGTAGCAGTGTTTTGCCATTGAGAACGAGCTAGCATGTTAGCGCTAGCATGCTAACGGTTAGCCCCCTAGGCCACTCGTCTCGGCTAGTGACGTAGAAAGCCGTGCAGATTTTGAACAGCTCACCCGGAGACTGAAAGGAGGACACATTCAGAAACCGTATCTCACTCAAAACAGCATGGATGTTTGTTTGTTTTTAAAGTTTGTATGCGTGTGGAAGTACGAGAGACACAAAATAACACCCCAAATCCCAGAAAAAGTGATTTTTTCATAATATGGGCACTTTAATGTTAAAAATCCTCATAAAAGTGAAATTTTCATGCCATGGGACCTTTAAAACAACCAAATGAAAAGTAAACAAAAACATAGACTGCACATATAATGAGATCAGCAGTACTTGTGGAGGTTAGTAGTGCATGCATTCATGTGTGTGTGTGTAGTACCTGGGACCTTAAAGAGGAAGTAGTCAGCTACAGAGTGACAGGGCCGTCCCTTCTGAATGATAACATTGGCCAGAAAGTAATAGTAGTCAATGGGAATGGCTCCATGATAGTACACTATCAGTGCTGGTCCTTTGTCAGGGATCTTCTCCATCCCATGGATCTCATAACCTGGTACACGGGTCAGAGCACATGGCGCATACATGTTAATACATTAGAAATGCACTGTGCAAAGTACTGTGGCCCTAGGAACACATGCAAACACATGCAAATAGACAAAACACAAGCAAATGAGGAAAGCATATTCACTAATTTGACAACACATGTTTAACATTTAAAAGCTGCAGTGAGAAAACAAAGACATACACAAAACACAACCAAAAACCCAAACTCATTTAAACAATGCAACAAAAACCAATACAAATAACTCTGTATTATTATATACAATAAAACAGGATGCACATTATGATGGAGTGTATTTTCAAGGGGGGAAAATAATGTGAAAGGAAAACATGATTCATATTTTTGAAGCGTGTTTCTGTATTTGGTTATGTTTTCTATTCATCTGTTTTTATGTTCACATAAAATTTTTCACAAAAACATTTTGTCGATGTCTGTCGTCATTCATTGTCCTGCATTTTAAATGCTGTGTGGGGAAGCCAAAGGCAATTTTCTACATTGTGGACAACTAACTAACTAACTAACTAACTATTCATATAAAAACGAGCAAGCACAGAAACTATAAGGTATATATATATATATATATGGCTCAGGGACAAAAACAGCAAGAGGAAGCTGCAAGTAAATACACATCAGAGGTTTATTTGGGCATTCTCACAGGTCAGTGCCCCGAAACTGTAACAAACTGAAAAAAATACTACATTGATGAACACAAACAACACATTTCTACGGCAAGGCTTGTGTACAGTATATGGCAAAAGACGTATTACTTACTGCACATGTACTATCTATCTATCTCTCTCTGGCCACGCAGCATTTTTTTCCACATAAGCCTTCCTCAGAATGTTTCTTTCTTTCTCTTTCTTCTTTCTCCTTTTGATTTTCTTTTATGGTGTTAACAGTTTTATAAATGCTTTCTATAGGGACACAATCTAAAAAGATGAAACAAATATTCAATAAAAGAAGCCCGTGGTGTCTTACCATGCCATATGGCTCCGTGTCCGTCCCACAGAGTCGCCAGGGTCTTCCTGGCTCCATCCCACAGGTTGTTGCAGTAAGCTTCCCTCAGCTGATTCTTCCTCTGTTAGAAGGAAACATCAGACAAGATATGGTTTGGAGTGACTCAAGGACAAGACAGGACAGGACAACAGCAACACATTTTTTGACAACCTGGGGGCTGTTTCACAAAAGCAGAATTTATAAATCCAGGATAACCGGTAAAGCGAGGCTTGACCTAGTCTAATCAGTGCATCCTGGCTTGGTGCGTTTCACGAAGGCCAAGCCAGGATGAGGAGGAGCGACTAGGTCAAGCCAGGCTGAAGTAATTCGGATAGATGCGCGTTCACGGCTTTCTCAGGAAATTTACCATGAAGATCAATTTTCTACAATGCTAGAATTTGATGCGTAAATACATGGTTTCTCCCTCTCTCTCATGGGCTAAAATATAAATTACCTAAGTCATATTAACTTCCACTGCTCGCTTTTAATGCAAAGTGTACAACTGTTTGTTTTTGCAAATGAGTGACTCATTGAATGGTTTCAGTTAAGCGCAGTAGTTCGTAAATGTATATTTTTAGACTATCATTCAGTCAGTCTGCTATTATCTGCCACGCTTTTTTAATTTTTTTTTTTTTTTTTTTTTTTTTTTACAGAGGCCAAGTTACCTTCTTTACATATTATATGCTTTGCTCCCTCGTATATATGGACATAGAAAAGAAAGACACTGAAGAAATTGGACTCTAAAATCTAGAAACTATAAAGATAAGTTATACATTCCATGCACACTGTAAACATGAATGTAACAGTATATTAATCAGTTATTTCCCCCAAGCTAAATATAAGGTCAAAAGCCATTGAATTATGTTATGTTACATGAATGGAGTAGCCTACAACACTATAGTTACTGGTCCAGTGAACTAAGTCTATAATTTGGGAGGATTGTACAATAAGGATATGTTCTTTAAATTGTACAATTCTCCCAAATTATAATCCCAGTTTACTTGACAACACAAATTGTGTGCTAAGAATGCCAAATAAAATGCACATGGAAGAGGAACAAACATGATCCTTTATTGTTAAAGAATAAAATGTATCAACTAAAATAATTTCAGGTGCATTGGTCCACTATAGAAACACACATGTACAGCATTTCATGTATTGTCCTTAGTAACAGGCTTCATTTAAAACACATTGGCAACTTCATTAGCCTTTTCTAATTATGTCAACTGCTGTAATATATTCATCAAACTTCTAACATCAATATGTGAACAGCAGTTTTCATACAGC